>NC_090734.1:70879373-70931605 GCF_036898095.1 Palaemon carinicauda
GGAGAAATCCATGAGGCCTTCTCGGCCATGGTGGGTCCCGAGATCTCATACCCCGTCATGAATGAACGCCTCTTTGACTGGTGCCGTGAAGCCCAAGAGAGTCGTGATGCTGGTAGAAAGGCCCGGTTCAGTAGTGCCACCTGTGGCGAGGGCGAACTGCTGAAAATCTACGCTGTCCGGTTAGCCTCCCTGTACAAGTCTGCCTATCCTCGCCATAGTTTGGACCGGAGGGAGCTTAGGCGAAAGCTACTAAGAACTGTTCCGAGCCGAGCTGCGAGTTGGCTGGAACAGTCTCTGGCCACCATTAATGTCTCCGCTGGCCGTCAGGCCACTTGGCAGGATGTTTTACACCTGTTGGGTGTTCTCGACGAGGCATCCCGTCAGTGAAGCCAGAAGGCAGAGGATTTGGCCATCAGTCGTGTGGGACAGTCATGGCACGGCTCGTATGCCGACAGGGTTGCCATGGCTGCTCCCAGCCGTTCACCTGGACCTGACAGAGCGTATTCACCCACTCCTCCTCGACCTGTCCCTAAACCTGCGCCTGTGGAAGTGCGCCTGCCACCATCGCGTACCCCGGATAGATGTCTTCAGTTCCTGAGGAGGTACTGTGCCTGGTGCCGAAAACCAGGGCACTTTGTGGACGAGTGTCGCAGACGCCTCAACCTCTGCCTACGTTGTGGCTCGTCCAACCATCATGTGGCACAGTGTGGACGACAGGCTCCGGTTATAAACAGATCACCTGTCCAGAACACAGCTAATGCCCGCGGCCCTGGGAGGGAGACTACCTCTGTCCAGACTCCTTCAAGGTGGAGAGCAGTACCGGTGAATGCTACTCCGACCCCGTCGTCCTATTCTGGATCAACCAGTAGCCGGGAGACCCGAAGTGGGAGCGAGTCCAGTGCTCCATCCCGGACTGTGGGGAAGAAGAAGAAGAAGAGCAAGAAGGCAAAGCCCAGGAAGTCAAGAACTGAGGAGTATCATAGGGCTTTAAACAACAGGCCTTTGATGTAGAAGATGGGGCTACATCGAAGGAGGGTGTGAGTGCTAGGGTACATGCTCCTAGTATTCCGGCGGCAGCCTCGGAAATCTCGATTTCCAAGGTTACCCCTCAACCTGAAAAAGTTATTGCACCTCCAATGGCTATTTCAGGATTGGCCTGTGATAACCTGTCCCCGACACAGTCCAGAGCATCTCCAACTGACTCCTTCAGGGAGAAAGCCGAAACTGAGGCAGTATTGAAAACCCTTCGTAGAGTTAACTTGGCTCAGTTGGCTCCTGTACCACTCATGGTTGTCCCAGTGACCATGTCTGAGTTTCCATCGGGAGCGTTGGATGCTCTCATTGACTCCGGAGCTCATTGACTCCGGAGCTGAGGTCAACCTCCTGTCATCGAGAGTAGTACAGGATTACCAGCTGCAGATGGTACCCAACACCATTGGTCTGAAGGGTTTAGGGCAAACAGGACCTAAGACCCTAGGTACTGTACTGTTGACCCCTATACTGCATGGAATGACATTCGCCCTGGGTGTGTTCCATGTAGTGCCTTCAGGAACTATGGCTGAGCACGTAGTGCTTGGTTACCAGTTCTTGAGAGCAAATGGGGTGATAGTTGACGGAGCCCGAAATCGGCTGAGCGTTGGCAGTACTCCCCGAGAGCCTCTTTGGGAGAATTATGTTCCGATACGTGGAGCCTGTTGTCATTAAGTGCTTTACGCACTTGATGTCCACGCAACCGATTCAATGAGGATTGCCAGTATTGAGCCAGTACTTGTTCCAGTTACTGTTAACTTGCCTAAGGGACTTGACACGTCTTTTAGGTGCCCTGCTTGTCCGACCAACTGTTGGCCGGAAATGTATTATGATGGCGACATCATAACCCCTGGTCTGTCAAGGAAAGTTACAGCAATTCCTGGCATCCTTGAACTGAAAGATAAAATAGCCTCAGTTTTAGTCAAGGGTTCATCTGAAGAAACTGCCAAGATCAAGAAGGGCGATCTCTTGGGGAAGGTGTTCACCATAGCAATGGTTGATGCTCCTCTATCCTGCCTGATAGCACAGGAGTGTGACCTGACTCCTGAACCGAGCGTATTGGAAGAGATAGACAATCTGTCTATCTCCGACGAACTGGACTCTTCTCAGAAGGACCAGTTTTGTCAAATGCTTCGACGTCATCTTCCAGTCATCAGTACTGGTGATGATGATGTGGTAGAGTGCTCAAGCACACCAATACGCATCCACCTGTATGACGAGACGCCCATTTATCAGAGAGTTCGACGGTTTTCTAAACCTGTCGCTGACGCCATCGAGGAACAGTGCAAGGAGTTGCATGAACTGGGTATTATTGAACCCAGCATCTCTCCTTGGTCTTCACCCATTGTTTCTGTCCGAAAAAAGGACAATAGTATACGGTTATGTGTGGACTACAGTAGACTGAATAAAGTGACTGTCTCTGATAAGTTCCCGATGACTAACATGGCCGATTCCGTATTTGGACTTCAAGGAGTCAAATACTTTACAACCCTTGACCTGGTTCGTGGATACTACCAATTACCGTTGGCAGAGGACAGTAAGGAATACACGGCTTTCTCTACCGCTTTTGGACATTGGCAATTGAGACGCTTATCGTTTGGACTGAAAAATGCACCTGCAGTGTTCCAGAGAGAAATGCAGAGTATTCTCCAAGAGTTCCCGAAAGCCAAGGTGGTTGTCTACATTGACGACATCTTGATTCTTAGGTCTTCTTTCGAGGAACACCTAAAACTGGTAGAACAAGTTTTGGCTACTCTCCAGAAGCACGGACTCAAGATAAAACTCGGGAAGTGTTCTTGGGTTCAAGCCGAGGTCCAGTATCTTGGTCATCTGGTTGGACGTTCTGGTATGCGTAAGCTACCAGAATACATCCAGAAAGTGGAAGACTTCCCTAAACCAACCACTGTGCGTGAGCTACGGGGATTCCTGGGACTGGTCAACTTCCAAAGGAAGTTTATCCCCATGTGCTCACAGATAGCCAAACCATTATCTGCGAAGACTGGAGGACGAAAATCTCAAGGAACTAGGAAACTGAAGTGGACTGCAGAAATGGACAGTGCCTTTGTGCGCTTGAAGGAACTGATCAAAGGTGACATTATGTTGTCATACCCTGACTACTCCGCTGATGCTAAACCCTTGGAGTTGTTTGTTGACGCTTCGGGTGAAGGTGCTGGTGCTTGTTTGTGCCAGGAGTCCTTGGAGCATCCAGGGGAGCATCGGGTGATAGCGTACGACTCCATGACTTTTCTTGACTGCGAGACCCGTTACTCTACCATTGAGCGTGAGTTGGCTGCTCTGCGATGGGGAGTGAAAACCTTCAGGGCCTTCCTTTATGGTCAGTACTTCATAATCCATTCTGATCATCGTCCCCTGATGTACCTTCATGACATGAAGATGGTGGACAGTCGTCTAGTACGGACACTGGAGGACCTGTCCGAATTTAACTTTATTGTTAATTACTGTCCAGGAGATCAGAATGCCGCTGCTGACTGGTTATCCCGCTGGCCCGCATTAACTGACTGTTAGCTGCTGAACCCAGCACTCTGAAGTTGCCTACTGGACTGGCCTTGTATAAGGAGGTTCGTGGTGGTCCAGATTCTCTCATCGAATCTTTGGAGCTAGTCGTGAACTGCTGGACAGAAGGGTCAGGTGTCGCACCTGACTCTCCGCTGAAGGGAGCCAAGCTCCGGGATGCCTTAGTTCAGCAGTTTCTGAAAGACGCCGGTCGACTAGGCTTCAAACTGGACAAGACCAGCAGGAACAGGAACAAGGCAATGAGATTTCCAGGTACGGTCCCAGCTCTGGAGTTGCTATTGGCAGCATCAAAGTTATTGAACCTGAAAATCTGGGTCCATTGGGGTCCCACTTGTCCCGTAGTCTATCGTGATCCATCCATGATTGAGCCTCAGTGTGTGCATTTTCAGTGTCTGTCTGGAGTGCATTTTAATCCTCTGATCGAGCTCCGCAATTACGTCCATCCAACTGACGTGATTCTGGGCCATAAGGCGGAGGTAAAATCTCGTGTTCCTGACGCTGAGGGCTTGATCACTGATGATCAGGAAGCGCCGGAGGATTGTCCTGTAATCCAGTACGTGACAGAAAAGGCACCTCGTCAGTCGAGTTGTACCCATGTGTCTCAACACTCGGCAGTAGGTATAGTAATGATGCAGGAGACCTTATTTTGTGCTCTTGTTGATACAGGAGCACAGGTTTGTCTAGTAAGTGAGTCTGTACTGAGCCAACTTGGCATAGAGTACCAGGTACTGTCAGGAGAACAGCTAGAGGGGTTGACTGGTTTCTGCACCAGCATTCTAGGCTACGTCCAGTTAGAGGTGAAGTGTCCTTCTGGGTGGAGGCTACCGCTGTTTAACTATGCGGTGGTAGCTGCCAAAGACATTAACTTTTGTTTTGTTCTTGGTAGGAATATACTGAACGCAGCCTACCTGACACTGGATTCACCCCGTGAACAGTTGGTGTATGACCACACTACTGTTCTTCAGTTGTCTCCCAAGGTACTCTCAGTCTCCTCCCTGCATACCGAGACCACTGTTATGAAGGTAACTGATCCTGAATCGGATCAGGGAGTGTTCTCCGGAAATGCTCTTCTGTCCTTTAGTCACGTGTCCAAGATCCAAGGAGATCATCGACAGATTCAATCTGTCATTAAGATGATCTACTCTGGGGTTCCTGCATCTCGTGTTCCATGCTCCTGTCTACCCTATAGGAGATGTTGGTCGAACCTGGAAGTTCACCAGGGTTTGCTAGTGAAGCGGAACCCAGACGGCTCAGTAGTCCCAGTAGTCACCTTCGATGTCCTGATTGACCTAGTTGCCGAGACACACCTCCAGAATGCTCACTGGGGGATCGGAAAAATGATTGCAATGCTCCGTCAACTCGTCTGGCACAGATCTTTGATTAATGTAATCAGAGATATGTGCCGGACGTGTTAGAGATATGTGCCGGACGTGTTGGGAATGTCAGACTTGTAAGGTCTCAAGGGAGGTGGTTGCCCCTCCGACCTTGAAAATAGTGACCTCTTCTCCCTTTGAATTGGTTGCTATGGATCTTGTGAGTCTCCCAACAACCAGTACTGGTTTTATTGGGTGTCTGATGGTAGTTGACCATTATTCCAAGTGGGTGACGGCAGTACCCATAAGGAATAAGAAGAGCAGTACGATATGCCAGGCGCTTGAAGACCGAGTTTTTCCTGTTATTCCTCGTGTTCCAGTCCGGATATTGACTGATAACGGCCCTGAGTTTATTTCCCTGGAATTTACTGAGTTGTTAGAGCGGTATAATGTTGTACATGTGAAAACAACTCCGTATAAACCCTCTAGTGAATCGTACCATTGGTGAGTTACTGAGGGTGATTTCTGGGGAATCTCGGAAATGGGACCAGTTCTTATCCCGAGCAGTTCTCAGCTACAACCATTCCCACCACACTGAGATTGGCTGTACTCCAGCTGAGAACATACTGAAGGGTGCTCATGATGTTGATAGTATCCCGTTGCTATCAGGAGAAACGAGAGACCCATGGGCTGAAGGACATCCTCGTTACAAACCGTTTAAAGAAGGTTCTCTGGTGCTTAAGAAGGTGCACCTGTTGGGACACCTTCTGACGAACAAGCTTATCCCTAGGTTTGAGGGGGTATTCCGTGTTACCAAGGTACACGAGAATAAGGTCACCTATGAGCTGCAGAGACTGCCTCATGGTGCACTGGTAAAAGCTCACCATATCCAGTTAAAGGCTTGGTTTGAACCTCCAGTTTATCTTAGGAGGCACTTTATCTGATATCTGAAGGGTCCTGATCCTGTAACAGAGACTCTGAATAGTCCAGAACTCATGGATGACAGTCCTGTTTCTTCTGAAGTCTCTGAGAGTTCTAGTTCTAGTAGTGATGGCGACTCCTATGGGGTGGCTGCAGTAGTGGCGTCCTACCTTCTGTCTCGAGATTGTATCAAGTCCTGACGACAGAGGAAAAGTCACCTTCCTACTAGAGCTATTACTCAGCCTAAGCCCATTCTTAAGCCAGCTAGGACTTACGAGAGAAAGAAAGCACTGGATGCTTGGTTATATCCTCCGGAAAATTGTGATGAGACTCCTGTGTTAAAGCCTGAATTGTTTCGAGATCAGTTGGTCCTCCAACTGTGGGAGAACAGCCCTACTGAAATGTGTAAAACTCCTACTTTGTCTCCCGAGTCGGTGGTTCACTGTCCTGTTCCTAAATTGCCTACGCCCCAGTTCTTAGCTTCTTCTTTCCAAGAGGAAGGTATCGTTCATTCTCCGGGGAGTTGGGAATTCTGGGAAGTTTCCATTATTCCATTATTTGAACTACCTTCTGGTGTTTCCAAGAGTTCCAGTCCAGATTGGTCAAGCAAGACCTGCTACTTTAGAAAGCCCTGTTTGTGAATCGGCAGTGTCTATTTATCCTGATAATGACTTTCTCGGCTTTTTGCCACCTGATTTTGACGACCGACTGTCGCCTGAAGATCCCATCTTTAGTGGATTTAGTCCCCCATGGACTAGGTCAAAGGGTCCTGTTCTTGACCGACCTACCTTTAGTTCAGTCTCGAGTCCTGGAGTGGAGACCGCGTCTCACTGACCAGATGAATATTATAGAGAGGGAACCATCCTCCATTCCTGAGTCACCTCAGAATACAAACCCTTTCCTACATTCTGATGGTGGATTAAAATACCGGTCAGAGCTTGAGGCTGAAGTGGCACAGTCAGGTATACCTAACCTGAACGTTACAACACTGTTTGGGTCGCCCGAAACACAACGTTGCCCCGAGTCATCGCCTGATTTTTCGGTATTTTTATTGTCCTCTTCTGAGTCTACGGATTCTGTCTCTGGTTTACCTCAAAGTGTGTCGATCACCCGCAGATACCAACTCTTAAGCGAGGTTATCGATAGATTAGACACCCAGCCTGTATCTGGAGTCGCCGGCTTAGCCTGTCTCCTGTGCTGCGAGATATTAATATAGCTCGCCAGCAGATTGCTGAATCCCGGCGCATGTCCCGAGACAGAATTTTGAGACTCAGAAGAAGAACTATAAATCTCCCACGGAATTAATGTTTGCATAGTTTCTAAAGACAGTTTTGATAATAATTACCTTTTATTTTTCTTATTAGTCATATTGCAATTCCCACATTGGGTATTTGAAAGGCTGAGAAAGGGACACGTGGTGTGAGGAAATCTTTATTTAGTCACGGTTTCTGTAACTGTCGCATTTATTGTAGTACTGTAAATTGACCTTGACCGTGACAGTTATAATAAATTCCATAAATTGCTTTTATCATGTAAAACCTGTAGTCCAAAAACAAAGAGTTGTTCCGTAACCGAAATACAAACCACGCTATTTACAAAGGGTTATTACTTTTAGCGTAGCTGAAATGGCGAGCCATTAGAATTTAACGAGGGTGTATTACCCCCGCGCTAGTTAGCGGGGGGGTAGGGGAGTGGTAGCTAGCTACCCCTCCTCCCCCTCACACACAGGTGAATACTCACTTTCACTTTTGGCTCGGACTGTGACAGACGTCTCTGTCTTGGTCCTCGCTTGGCAGCCATTGTCTGTTTTGTCTTTACTTAATCGCTTACTTTTCTTTTACTCAATATATATGTAAACATGTTTTCATGTTTGTATATATATTTGAGTATAGAAATAAGTAGGTTTCCTTTTCAGATGTGTGTGTGTAGTGTACGATATCTACGTGGAGGCCTCGGCAGTTAGGCCACCACGGCCTAATTTTATGGGTTGCGATCGAGTTTGACTTCGGTCTTTCTCTCTCTCTCTCTCTTGAGGTCGTTCACCCTTTTACTATGTTTTACTACGCCCTTGTAGCTTCCTTCCCGTGTGGGTGGAGTTGCTACGCCGTACATTTTGTCTCAATTAGTTTATGAATCTAATTGTAGTTGTTAATTTTTCAGCTTGTAGAACGATTCCTTTCGGGGTTTTCGTTTTTTCTTTAGTGTTCATTCATTTTTAAATTACATAATTACATAGTTACATAATTATAATTGTTATAATTCTGTTTTGGTTACAGCTCTCCTTCCGCGAGTGTAAGTGGTTGTGAGGGCACGTGCCTGTTGTGTAATTCTTGTTCCTTTTCCTCGGGATTCCTCTTCGGAGCCTTCCCGGGGGAATGAATGTGTACTAATATTATTTGTTTTATTTTTTTTACAGTTGCCGATCTAGTTCGTTTCTGTAATATAGCAACGGTGTGAGCTGTCTGGTTGAGTCCTGGGGATTCGGCTGTTGCTGCCTCCCCCCTTGTATTGTCGTCAGGGGCGTGTCTCCTTCTACTGGTAGTACTCCCGTGTCGACGGACAGCTCTCCAGTTCATTTTAGAACAGTCAGGAGGCTTGCCTCCTTGGGCGGATAACTTTCCTTCCGAGGGAAGTTTTTTCCTGTCCAGGCTTGAGCTTTTCCTCTTTTGGGGGGTTCTTCTCTTGCCTTTTTTTCGTGCGACTATGCTCTTGGTGCTGAGCGGTCGCACCTGCAGTTTCGCTCAAGGGGCTGGGCAACTGCAGGAGCTCCTCTTCGGAGGATTGCCCCTTTTAGGTCACTGGCTGACCAGTCTCTTCCACGAAGTGTTTCTCTTTCGTTCGCGAGAGAGTACACTCATAGAGACTCCTCTTCGGAGGTTTCTTCTGTTGCTGTTGCTGTTGGCCTCCCTCGCCGTAAGGCCCTCCGTCCGCCTCGTCGTAAGGGCCTCTCATCTCCCTATAAGGGTGCTTGAGGCGCCTTTTTGAATCTCCGTTTGCAGCCTACAACTTCTTTTTCTCGATCTTCCGTCTTGGTGCAGATGGACAGCAGTCTAATCTCGTCTTCCGACGGGCAACGGTCTTCCCGACGGACAACGGTCTTCCCGACGGACAGCGGTCTTCCGACGGACATCAGTCTTCCCGACGGACAGCGGTCTTCCGACGGACATCAGTCTCCCGGCGGACAACGATCCCTTCGGGGCAAAGGGTTGCCCCCACGGGGGTTCTTCCCTTGCGTGTCAGGGTTTCCCTGCGCGCCCTTCTGTTCGTCAGCGCTTTCAAGATGATCTTCCCTACGGTTCCTGTTACGTGCCCTGTGCGCCCACGTTCGCCCTCGCGATCTAGAACTTCGGTTCAGGTCGGGGTCAAGGACTCTTCTTCTTTGCGCAGGCTTCCACGCGTAGCCTTCTGCTCGTCAGCGATCATCAGCTCGTCAGCGATCATCAGCTCGTCAGCGATCATCAGCTCGCCAGCGATCGTCAGCTCGTCAGCGATCGTCAGCTCGTCAGCGATCATCAGCTCGCCAGCGATCTCCGGATCGCCCACGTGTGTTACAGCTGGCACGCCAACGTTCTCCAACACTTCTGAAGGAACATGGTTCGCCAGCTACTAGCTCAACTGCGGATGCTGATCGCCATCGCGCGACCCTCAACTGCGGATGCTGATCGCCATCGCGCGACCCTCAACTGCGGATGCTGATCGCCATCGCGCGACCCTCAACTGCGGATGCTGATCGCCATCGCGCGACCCTCAACTGCGGATGCTGATCGCCATCGCGCGACCCTCAACTGCGGATGCTGATCGCCATCGCGCGACCCTCAACTGCGGATGCTGATCGCCATCGCGCGACCCTCAACTGCGGATGCTGATCGCCATCGCGCGACCCTCAACTGCGGATGCTGATCGCCATCGCGCGACCCTCAACTGCGGATGCTGATCGCCATCGCGCGACCCTCAACTGCGGATGCTGATCGCCATCGCGCGACCCTCAACTGCGGATGCTGATCGCCATCGCGCGACCCTCAACTGCGGATGCTGATCGCCATCGCGCGACCCTCAACTGCGGATGCTGATCGCCATCGCGCGACCCTCAACTGCGGATGCTGATCGCCATCGCGCGACCCTCAACTGCGGATGCTGATCGCCATCGCGCGACCCTCAACTGCGGATGCTGATCGCCATCGCGCGACCCTCAACTGCGGATGCTGATCGCCATCGCGCGACCCTCAACTGCAGATGCTGATCACCATCGCACCCTTTCACGCGATCATTCACCTGCGCATGCTGCTCGCCATCGCACAACCCTGAACGATTGCCCGCTTACGCATGCTGCTCCTCATCGCACCACCCTGAACGATCGCCCTCTTGCGGATGCTGATCACCATCGCACCCTTTCACGCGATCATTCACCTGCGCATGCTGCTCGCCATCGCACAACCCTGCACGATTGCCCGCTTACGCATGCTGCTCCTCATCGCACAACCCTGAACGCTCGCCCTCTTGCGGATGCTGATCACCATCGCACCCTATCACGCGATCATTCACCTACACATGCTGCTCGCCATTGCTTACCGCCAGCGATCTTCTTCACCTACGCGGCAGCACGATCCCTCGCCGTCACGCCCATTCGCCTGCGCGCCCGCGCGATCGCTCGCCTGCGCGCCCGCGCGATCGCTCGCCTGCGCGCCCGCGCGATCGCTCGCCTGCGCGCCCTCGCGACCGCTCGCCTGCGCGCCCGCGCGACCACTCGCCTGTGCGCCCGCGCGACCATTCGCCTTTGCGCGACCGTTCGCCCTCGCGCGACCATAGTTCGCGGCGAATTCCACAGCCGGTGGTAGCAGCAGGGACGCGTGCTCCTAGGCGGCACTCGGGATCACCTCCATCCAAGCACAGGTTGGTAGTGCAGGACGAAGACAGGTCAGTACAGCATTCTTCCCACCTTCTTTTCAGGCAGGAACCGTCGTGTCCTCTCCAAAGGATCGCCCGATCCCTTTCACCTTAGCGAGGATTTCGGACTCTGTGTCCTTGGAGCAGCAGACATGGTTTGATCCGCTGGCACGGGCGTTAATGAGGGTTATGAAACCAGCACTCACCGGCCAGGGTAACAAACCAGCGGCTGTCTCTCCTACGCTGAAGAGAAAGAGAGGAGTGGACTTCGTGGTGACTTCCCCCAGGGCGAAGTTGGTTCCCAAGAGGTCGGTCTCGAGGGTCCCCTCTCCTGCACGAGTACTCTCTCCTTCTCCCGCCCTGGAAGGATTTTTGGCGGGGGGGCTTTCCGTTGAAGATTTCTCCATCGGACAAGGGGTGACTGCTTACCTCTTCCTCTGGGAGCTTACCAGGTTCTTTCCCTCCTCGGTTACGGCCCGAGGTTTGGTTCAAGGAAGCTACAGGAAGATCAAGGGTACTTTCCTCCTCTCGAGCTCAGGCACCTTGGCCTTTCGTCGTTAAGTATCTACTTGCGGACAAGCTCGATGTTGTACCATCTGGACGCACTGACTGAAGGCTTCCTTCGGGTGTCTCATCTGTGGAGGTCAACGACCTCAGACACCCTTCCATCCTTGAGAAGAGTTTTGTCTTTGCCCAAGGACAGAGACTTAAACATCTGCTGTGCGGAGTAAATCGACTTCCGGTTTCACTCCTCCAAGGCGCTTTCTTCCAGACTCTGCAGGGCTCCAGCTCCCTTTTCTTTCAACCACGTCGGCCTAAGTTATCGGCTACGACAACTGGGACAAGGTGTCCAATTGCAGTTTCCTCCTGTCAGGAACAGATGGCACGGGAGACACCCCCGGGGGGGCATAGTCCTTAAAGGAGTTCACGAACTCTAGGATTGCAGGTTTTTTCGCTGGGAGGATGCTTAAGGTTACTCATCCGAATGACAGCTTCCCGATGCCCATTCCCGCACAATCTCTGTGAGTAGCCAAGGATATCGCACCTGCCGTCTCTGTCAGCGAATTCAGTGTCTCTGAACCTCTATGCCATAGCATCAGCAGAGTTGCCCGGTTGGGCAGAATGATCCATACCTTAGGCGAAGGTCTTCCTTAGGATCATCGACGGCTTCACCCCCGGCCCCCTCAGTCGATCCTTTCTTGTAAGGAAGGATCTGAGAGGGGATGTCCATAGTCGACCTCTCAGCCCTGATCAAGTTTGTCGAACAAACTTCGGCCAGCGTAGACCAGCAGAATCGATCAGACTGGTAACGAGGCGACAGGACTCCTTTAACCCTGGATCGGAAGGACGGGTACTTTCAGTTTCCATTCCATCCATCTTCCAGGGTGCTCGTCGAATTCAGCCTAAACTGCAAGTATTCCTGCTTATGATGCAGTGTGGCTATCCCGCCGTGGCATAGCAGGTTTGTTTCCCCAGAGAACTCTCCCTGCCTTCCTCTTGGCCGCTCAGGTGCAGACTTCCGCCTCCTCTGCTGTTTGGAGGGCTGGTCAACTCCGGTAGGCTCGGGTTTCGACCTTCTTCAGCGCCGGGAAAAGCTTCCGAATGCTGACCATGAGTGTGGGCTCATGGTATTTTGCTTGGAGCCTTCTCTTCCTCTGCCTCAACATCTGGAGTATCTGGCCATGATATTGAGTCAACCGCCTTACCACGTTGGAAACCCCGCTTCTCGTCCGTCCAGCGAGGTTAAGCAACGTCGGTACTTGGATGGGCGACCACCTGGGGACGCCAGATTCTGTTACCACATCCTCCGAGCCTTCCTTTCGGTTGACCGTGGCAAGACTGAGGAGAGTCGCAGTACCTGTTCTCAGTCAAGCAGAGTTTTCAGCCCTACCTTGGAACGTTTCCTAGTTCTTCTTTCCTCATTGACCCGTTTATAGTCCGAACGGTCGCCTCAGGATAAGTTCCATGTGGGGCGATCCAAGTTCCGGTGGCTTCAGGCAATGTTTAACCGGACTCCCTGGCCCTATGGGACCAGCGGAACTATTAAACCTGCAATGGGTGTTGACCTATGGAGCCTCTTGATGGTAGTGGATATTCTCGTCCTTTCCCCACATTCTTGATGCGGTTCTCGGACTCGTCAAAGGAAAGGGGGGGGGGGCATGTTCCGGTCCAGGCCTATGGTCAAGACCTGAAGGATACCTCTCCATCATTCAGGCAGGCTTAAGGGCCTTAGTCTGGCCCCTCTTCAGATCCTACCGCTCCTGCCAAGTCGCCCCGTTGCGTGTCGACTTCATGCTAACCAGCAGGGGACGCATTTTCACACCTTCACATCTTGCAGTAGAGATACCGGGATGATTGAGATTCTCTCAATTCCACCATCGGCTCTCTCATTCCAGGCAGGGGAATGTTTCTCTCAGACTATCCGAGCAGAGCCTCATAGAGAGAGTGTACCTAGGGGTCTTTGACCTTGGGTAACCAGCAAGTGCTGGTCTGGGGGACCTGATCGCGACAGCTTGGAACCTCAAGCTTCCGCTAGTTTTCCCCCCAGTCTCAGACCCCGAGACTCTGGCAAGATGCATTCCGGTGATGGTGGGACAACTTCGACGCCTGCGTCTTCCCTCCTTTTTGTCTGCGGACAATGGGTCTCAACAAAACCAGGTTGTCTGTCAACCTTTCAATGGGAGAGCTCCACTGGGACTATGCGCAGAACGGTTTCTGGACCCTCTGCTTCCCCTGACGGAACTCCCGGGAGAGCTTCTCCCACGGCGCAGACTACTCAAGCAACCACACTGCGACATCTCTCCCGAACCGGGGCGTCGCTTCGGCTTCATGCCTGGAGACACTACGCTTCCTCCTCTAGAAGAGACAACCCGCTACAGTCGCGGTACGGAGGTCGCGTCATCTGCGATAGTCATCCACAGGGGTCTCCCAGGCAAAGTGAAGAGTCTAAGGTGGTTGGTGCCGTGGGAGATATACCTCTTCCCGTGAGGCCTCTTCTCCAGCAATAACGGTCTTATTGCCTTTCGGCGGGAGGAAACTCCTTTCCGCTCTTGGCAATGAAGCCTGTCGCTCAGCCTTTCCCTGACCTTCAGGCTTAAAGGAATAACTTTTTCCTGCCCGCTGGATCTATCCTCGCTCATGCGAAGCTACGATCGTCCCTGCCCTAGTCGGAGGAAGACCTCCAACTTGGAGCATGGCTCGGACTTTTAGTCCTTTAAGAGATCTTCTCAAGACCCTTTTACGACAGGCCTCGGATTGTATTCCGCCCTGGGTCTTCTGCTCACTCTGGCCACGGCCAGTGTGTAAGCAATCTTCTTGGTCTCTTCTACTCCCCCCCTTTCTAAGGAAGAGGGGAAGGCAACATTCAGGCTCGCTCCTGAGTTGTTGGCTAGACTCAGAATCTGAGGGTCCCGACCCTTCGGTCCGATTCATTCAAGATTTTGAGTCTCCATTCTGTGTCTGATGTCCCAAGACCTTCTCTTTCTTGCCAGTACAGGAATCGAGAGGTTAGCGCTGGGAACAGCTGCAGTTTGGCCTCAGTTGCAGCCGATTTGGGAACACAAGGAGGACATGGGGGGAGAGTCACCAGTATACCTCTTCAGCCCGGACTCAAGGACATTCATCTCGACCTGTCTTCAGACCCTCCCCCGTCACGTCGCCCTACAGCACGATGTTGGATACATCGCAACGTCCCTCGCCTTCGAGTAATACTACTCTGTGACGCAGGTGCTACAAGCTGGAGTCTGGAAGCGTCTGATGACCTTCGCAGCCCGCTTCCTGCAGGGCGTGACCCACAGGAGTCTCGATACGTTTTCTATCGCTCTGTGGTGGCTACACAACAGCTGGTCTAACCTCAGGCTCCTTTTTGGACAGGTAGCAGAAGGTTGAGGGCATTGTTATCAGGTTTTAGTCTGCATGAACGAAAGAAGTATGTCTGGCCCTTACTTCTTTCTTCATCATCCCCTCTACGGGGAAGCAGCATCCTGGTCTCTGCATAGCTGACCTCGAACCTCTGCAGGTAAACCATGCTTCCTTGTGTTCCGAGTATTGAGTCAATACTGTCGCGTCCCCCATACCCTGACGAGGTGGTATTGGGAACGTCCTAACCCAGAGTTCCTTCTGGAACTCCAGGTCAACTGCCTAAGACGGGTCACACTTCTTCCTTCACACACAAGCTTACGTAGGCCACATGGTTCCTTGCGGTGCAAGGAACTTGTGAGGTGCAGGGACTCCTTTTCTCGAGTGCGACTCACTCGGATTCTGAGTCCCCGGGGAAAGCCAAAGCCAGTATGGCTGGGGACTTTCCACCCTTCCTAAGGGATAAGTCACCCTTTGTAAATAGCGTGGTTTGTATTTCGGTTACGGAACAAATGACAAATTCGAAGATAATTTGTATTTTTCCTAACCATACAAACCTTAGCTATTTACACATATTTGCCCGCCAGCCCTGTCCCCCAAGACAAGTCCTACCTCTAAGTGAAAGTGAGTATTCACCTGTGTGTGAGGGGGAGGAGGGGTAGCTAGCTACCACTCCCCTACCCCCCCGCTAACTAGCGCGGGGGTAATACACCCTCGTTAAATTCTAATGGCTCGCCATTTCAGCTACGCTAAAAGTAATAACCCTTTGTAAATAGCTAAGGTTTGTATGGTTAGGAAAAATACAAATTATCTTCGAATTTGTCATTTTTGTATGCTTTTAAATTGATTTTGGACTGCAATGGATATAATTTTTTTTCCCTTGATAGATCCTGAGTGTATACCTGTAATACTTATGTTTTCTATATAGTATAATGGAAATTATTATGTTGTATATTATTGAAGCATTGTTGGGAGGAATAGACAATAATCTAACTTTATTTGTAATTACTGGATCTCCATTGTGTTTAAAAGGTTGTCTATTCCTATTGCTTTTTGTTAAATCATGAGTCTGAAAAAAAAAATGTATTGTACCCAATGTAAATTGATATACTATTTGATATGTAACTGAAGGAAGGGAGGATGAATTAAATCTTTAGTTGGTCATCCTACCTTTTTATTGAATTTATTTTTGCAAGGTAAATTTTTTTTTTCACTTGAATGTATGAAGTTGGTGTAGGGCGTTGTTGCTAGTCGTAAGACAATGTTGAGTGGACCAAAAAATGTAGGGGGGGGATGTGAAAAAAATTAATAGTAGTTGGGAAAAATACAAACCATTTCCCAATATAACATTTTATTCACTGTAAAGATTTCAATTTTTCTTAAATAGGTTTACATAGTTTGCAAGCAATAAATTTAACTTTTTTTGTATAACAGAAAGTATTGTAATATTTTTTGGTCCTACGTGTTGTCTAACCACCTTTGTTTTTGCAGCACGCCCTACTCTCTGTAGGGTTTTTATAGAGAGGCAACTGAACTCAATTTTCAATGCTCAGCTAGAAGAAGATGTCATTAGAGGAGTTTTGACATCAGGCGCGGCCCTTCTTCAGTATTCTCAGTTCAGTTGAAAAAGAGCTTCGACAGTTGAAACCTTGCGAATCCAAGATTTCATCAACAAGGATCAAGATATTGCTACTCCACATCACCAGATCACAAAAGGTGATTCCATACTGGAACTTAGTGATGGACAGTTTTTTTAAAAGTTTTCCCCTGAACCAAGTGAACGTAAGGGAGCCTAAAACCGTCTTTTTGCGGAAGACCACAAACTTTTAAGTGTCATAAACATTAATAGTAAACTGGAACTATTGAAATGGCATACTGGTACTTGCCCAAATAGATACACGGTTAGGAGTGTTTCTGTTTTACTCTTGTACTGCATAGGAACACTTATGAGTGTCCCCCCAGTGGAAATCTTGATTGTAATTTGTTTATTTTGTTACCAGGATGCTGAAGTTTTACGTAAGGGATGCTTATTTTTCCTTTGATTATTTATTCTAATTGATATACTGTAATATTATTCCTATTAGTTTTTCCAAATAAACATTTCTTGTTTTTTAGGTATACAGCTTTTTATTTCAAACTCTCACCACAGTTTCCCTTCGCTAGCCACTGTTTTTTAAGATCGCTTAAGTACAGTAATTTATCATAATTCTTTCCTCCCACAGTGTGTTCCTTTATTAATTATAATATTCCCTTTCACCTAATGTTCTTATACCTTTACTTATAATCAGCAAGCCAAAGGCAAGAGAAGGAAAGGTATGATAAATAACAAGGTTCAAGCTGGGTCCCCTTGCCCAGTATAAATCAAGGGGTGGTGCCCAGAGCTCCGTTCTCTTGACCTGTTACTTAGTTTTTTTGGGTATTACACCATTGTATATTTGTTGTGTAGTGAACGTCGGGTTGTGGTCGGCATTCGGACACTAAGCAGTTCGGGTGCTACCTCTGGCCACAGTCCGCAAACCACTACAGCGTATTCCAACTAGCAGGGAGGTACATTTTCATACTTTCGCATCTTGCAGTAGGGATACTGAGATGATCCGAAGTCCACTCAATACCACTATCGGCTCGCTCATTCCGGGCAGAGGGTTGTTCTCTCCGACAATCTGAGCTGAGCCTCACAGATAGAGAGTACCTAGCGATCTTTGGCCTTTAGTAACCAGCAAGTCCTAGCCTGGGGGACCTGATCACGACAGCCTGGAACTTCAAGCTACCGCTGTTCTTCCCCCCAGTCTCAGACCCCAGGACTCTTTGGCAAGATGCTTTCCCGTGACGGTGGGGCAGCACCGACGCCTACGTCTTCCCACCATTGTTGTCTGTTGAGAAGGGGTCTCAACGAGACCAGGTTGTCGGTCAACCTTTCGATGGCCCTGAGAGCTCCGCTGCGACTATATGCAGAACGGTTTCCGGACCTTCTGCATCCCCTGACGGAACTCCCGGGAGAGCTTCTTCCACGACACAGGCTACTCAAACCGTGGTCCGAAAATTCCACCCACGAAAATTCCACCCGCGAAAATTCCACCCACCAAATTCCACCCACGAAAATTTCACCCATGTAAAATTCCACCCACGAAAGTTCCACCCATATTTTCTATATTTTTTTACCCATCCACGATGTTGTTGATGGATTTGAACTTCTCTCTGATGATAAAGATCTACCAACAGAATTTATTACTTATTTTGAGCAGACCTATATTGGTGTCCAACGTGGAAGAGGTGAACGGAGACGGAGAGTTGAACCTCTTTTCCCTATCGAAATGTGGAATGTACATGAGCGTACTCTAAATAACGTACTGAGGACAAACAATCATGTGGAAGGTTTTAATAGTGCTCTAAGAACGTCGTTAACAAGTATCCATCCAAATTTATGGACACTTTGCTCATCACTCCAAGGCTCAGAAAAGAAAGAAATATAAGTCTATAAATGAGAGACTTATGAATTTTGTAGAAAATTATGAGCCATCATGCATATTAGAATTTCTAAAAGGTATAGCACATAACTTGCATGGTTAAATAAATTTAATTTCTTTTGTTTAAATTTTAATTTTGCATAGGTTGCAATACGAAATGGATGCAATCAATAAATATTATTTTATGTATTAAAAATTGTCTGTTTCCTTTACCATATGTATAACAGTAATTTCAACCTCACTATCAATGGATACAATCAATAACTATTATTTTATGTTTTAAAAATTGTTTGTGTTTCCTTTCCCATATGAATAATAGTAATTTTAACCTCACTTTCAATGGATACAATCAATAAATATTATTTAATGTTTTAAAAATTGTCTGTGTTTCCTTTCCCACACGTATTATAGTCATTTCAACCTCACTTTTATGATTAAACATACATGAAAGACAAGCAGTAGAAATTCTTTGTGGGTGGAATTTCCGTGGGTGGAACTTGATGTGGGTGAAATTTTCGTGGGTGGAATTTGGTGGGAGGAATGTTCGTGGGTGGAATTTACATAGCACCACTCAAACAACCACACTGCAACATCTTTTACAAGCCGTAATATCGCTTTGGCTCCACGCCTGGAGACACTATACCCCCTCCTTACAAAGAGGCACCCCGCAACAGTCGCGGAATGGAGGGCGCGTCACCTGCGATAGTCATCCGCAGGGGTCTACCTGGCGAAGTGGAGTCTTCTGTGGTTGGTGTCGTGGGAAAGGTTCCTCTTCCCTTGATGCCTCTACTCCAGCAATAACGGAGTTATTGCTTATTGGCGGGAGGAAACTCGTTTCCGCTCTCGGCAGTGAAGCCTATCGCTCAGCCTTTCCCTGGCCTTCAGGCTGAAAGGAATAGACTTTTGCCTTCCCGCTGGACCTTTCTTCGCTCATGCGAAGCTACGAACGTACTTGCCTCCAGTCGGAGTGAGACCTCCTCCATGGAGCGTGGTTCGGACTCTTAAGTCCCTTAAGAAATCTTCTTGCGAACCATTACGTCAGGCCTCTGATCGTCGTCCGTCTTGGAAGACAGTGCTCCTACTCGCTCTGGCCTCGGCCAGTTTGTGTAAGCAATCTTCATGGTCTCGTACGACTCCGCCCTTTCAAGAGGATAGGGGGAGGTAACATTCAGGTTCGCTCCTGAGTTGTTTTCTAGATTCAGAATCTTGGAGTCCCGGACCTTCGGTTCGACTCTTTCAAGATTTCGAGTCTCCGTTCTGTATCAGATGACCCAGACCTTCTCCTTCTTGCCAGTAAAGGAACTGAGGGGTTATCTTTGAAAACAGCTGCAGTTTGTCCTCACGTGCAAGGCCGGTTTGGGAGCACAGGAAGGACGCAGGGGAGAGTCACCAGTATGCCCTTTCAGCCCGGATTCAAGGGCATTCATCTTGACCTGTATCCAGACCCTCCCCCGTCACGTAGCCCTACAGCCCACGATGTCGGATACATCGCAACGTCCCTCGCCTTCAAGAGGAACTACTCTGTGACGCAGGTGCTACAAGCTGGAGTCTGGAAGCGTCTAGCGACCTTTGCAGCCCACTTTCTGCAGGACGTGACCCACAGGGGTACCGATACGTTTCTATCGCTCTGTGGTGGCTACACAACAGCTGGTCTAACCTCAGGCTCCTTTTTGGACAGGTAGCAGAAGGTTGAGGGCATTGTTATCAGGTTTTAGACTGCATGAACGGAAGAAGTATGTCTGGCCCTTCTTTCTTCATCCTCCCCTCTACTGGGGAAAGCAGCATCCTGGTCTCTGCATAGCTGACCTGAAACCTCTGCAGGTAAACCATGCTTCCTTGTGTTCCAAGTACTGAGACAATACTGTCGCGTCCCCCATACCCTGACGAGGTGGTAATGGGAACGTCCTAACCCAGAGTTCCGTCTGTCAACTGCCTAGGACGGGTCACACTTTCTTCCTTCACACACAAGTTTATGTAGGCCACACGTTTCCTTGCGGAGCAAGGAACTTATGAGGGGCAGGGACTCCTTTTCTCGAGTGCAACTCACTCGGATTCTGAGTCCCCGGGTAAGCCAAAGCCAGTATGGCTGGGGACTTTCCACCCTTCCTAAGGGGTAAGTCACCCTATGTAAATAGCGTGGTTTGTATTTCGGTTATGGAACAAATGACAAATTCGGAGATAATTTGTATTTTTCCTAACCATACAAACCTTAGCTATTTACACATATTTGCCCGCCAGCCCTGTCCCCCAAGTCAAGTAGGAGAACCTTTCCTCTGGCGAGGAGAGTCTCCAGCCCTTTTCTGGTTATGCCTCCTAGGTCACCTTCCTCCTTGACCCCTCTAGTCCCTAACACTCGCCTCGGAATAAGTCTCCTGCTTTGGCGACTCAAGTCCCGGTGGAATCAAGACCACGATTCCCCAGACATTCTGGTCCTATGGGACCTACCGAACGAGGGATACTGCAGTGGTGGTTGACCTACGAAACTTTTGGTAAAGAGTGAATCTTCTCGTCCCTTCTCCGCATTTGATGCTGTCCTCGGACGCGTCAAAAGGGGGAGGAGGGGGGGGGGGCATGTTCTAAACCAAAGGATCTCAAGCCTATGGCCAGAGCCAGAAGGGTACCTCCACATCAATTGGCTAGGGATGAAGGCCATATTCTGGCCATCAACAGTCCCAGGCGAATCACTCCGTGAGGGACAACACCACGGTAGTTGCTTTTCATCAAGCGGGGAGGTACTTTTTCATAAGTCTCCCATCCTACAGTAGAGATACTGAGATGAGCCGAAGTCCGCTCAATACTTCTATCGGCTCGCTTCGTTCCGGACAAGGAATGTGCTCTCCAACAGTCGGAACAGGGCATCGCAGGTAGAGAGTACCGAGTGGTCTTTGGAACCCCCAGTAGCCAGCAAGCTCGGACCTTGTGGTCCTGTTCGCGACGACCTTGAATTTCAAGCTGTCGCTGTACTTCTCCCCAGCCCCGGACCCCAAGGCACCCTGCCGAGATGTCTTCCCACATCTGTGGGACAACATCAACGTCTATGCCTTGCCACCGTTGGGTCTGTGGGGAAAGGGGGCTCAACAAGACCAGACTTTCGGTCATCCTGTCGGTGACTCTGATAGCTCCGCTACGGCATCAAGCAGAGTGGTTAACGAACCTTCTGCATCCCTTGATGGAACTCCCGAGAGAGTTTTCCCCACGACAAGAGCTATAGCAACCACACCACTACATCTACCACAAGCCGTAGCTCCGCTTCGGCTCCATGCCTGGAGTCCATCCAGCATCTCCTCACTGAGAGAGGCGTTACGCGACAGGTCACGGAGCGGATGTCTTGACACCTGCGAAGTCATCCGCAGGGGTCCACCAGGCGAGGTGTAGAGTCCTCTGTGGTTGGTGTCGTAGGAGAGGTATCTCTCCCCTCGATGCCACTATTCCAGCGTTAGCGGAGTTATTGTCCATCTGCGGGAGGAATTGCGCCTTTTGCTCTCGGCTGTAAAGCCTATCGCTCAGCCTCAAGCCTGGCCTTCAGGCTCTAAGGTTAGACAATTCCTCCTCGCTGGATCTTTCTTCGCTCATACGAAGCTACGAACTTACCAGCACCCAGTCGGAAGTGAGACCTCCTCCATGGTACATGGCTCGGGTTCTTAGGGATCTTAAGGCTTCTCCCTGTGAACCAGTACGCTAGTCATCGGACAGGCACCTGACTTAGAAGACGGTGCTCCGGCTCGCTCTGGCTTCGGCCAAGCGTATCAGCATACTTCATGGTCTCTCGTACGACTTCGCCCATTCAAGAGTATAGGGAGAGGTAACGTTCGGGTTCGTCCCTGAGTCGGTTTCTAGACTCAAGATCTTGGAGTCCCAAACCTTCGGTTCGACGCCTTCAGGATTTCGAGTCTCCGTTCTGTAACAGATGACCCAGGCCTTCTCCTACTATGCCCAGCAAGGAGTCGGAGGTGTTATCTTAAAGAACAGCTGCAGTTCGTCCTTACGTGCAGCCCTGTTGAGGAGCACAGGAAGGACGAAGAGTAGGGTCACCAGGAATACCTTTGCAGCCTGGATTCTAGGACCATCCATCTCGCCCTGAATCCAGACCCTCCTCCGTCATGTAGCCTTAGAGCACTCGATGTCAGAGGCATCGCAACATCTCTAAGAAGACTACTCTGTGACGCAGGTGCTATAAACTGGAATCTGGAAGCGTCGGACGACCTTCACAGCTCACTACCTGCAGGACGTGACCCACAGGAGCCTCGATACGTTTTTCTATCGGCCTGTGGTGGCTACACAACAGCTGGTTTAACCTCAGGCTCCTTAATGGACAGGTAGCAGAAGGTTGGGGGCATTGTTACCCAGTGTCAGACTGCATGATTGAAAGAGGTATGTCTGGCCCTCACTTCTTTCTTCATCCTCCCCTCTCTTGGGGAAAGCAGCATCCTAGGTGCTCTGCATAGCTGACCTCAAACCTCTGCATGTAAACCATGCTTCCTTGTGTTCCTAGTATTAAAATGATACTGTTGCGTCCCCCATACCCTGACGAGGTGGTATTGGGAAAGTCCTAGTCCAGAATTCCATCTAAAGGTCTTCAGGTCGACTGCCTAGGACAAGTCACGCTTCTTCCCTCCACACACAAGCTTATGTAGGCCGCACACTCCTTGCTGAGCAAGGAACTTGCGAGGTGCAGGGACACTCTTTCTCGAAGTGCTGCTCACTCGGATTCCAAGTCCCCGGGTAAAGCCAAAGCCAGTATGGCTGGGGACTTTCCACCCTTCCTAAGGGGTAAGTCACCCTATGTAAAAAGCGTGGTTTGTATTTCAGTTACGGAACAAATGACAAATTCGGAGATAATTTGTATTTTTCCTAACCATACAAACCCCTCTTAACGAGAGAATGCCTTGATGAAGTCATTGGGCTTCAGCACGGCATATTCCCGTGCTGAAGGCTTGTGACGGGCAAGAGGGCTCTCGAACTGGGGAATTTCTTTTCCTCAGTTTGACTCTAAATTTCTCTCATTCTTTTTCTATTACCTCTTATTGCTTATTCCTCCTTCATAATTATCAGCTGTCTCCAACCTTGCTGTCAAAACTCTCTTACCCATTTCACTGTCCAGGTTTTTTAGAGGGGACATTGTATCCATGTTCGGTTTTTATTTCAAAATCAATTGTTGGAGCTGTGGTGGTCTTGCCAACTGCCCGAAAATGCTTGGACACCTAGGAGTGTCAGTATTCCCATACTGGCACGCGGAACTATCTCGTAGGAAATTTGGCCTTCTGATTCCAGGGGTTGGCGATTTTATAGAGATAGGACACTCGGAATTCTGTCCGGTTTGCCTGCCACTATGATTAGAGTGGGGATGATTGTATTCTTGAAATGCTCTCAGTCCCATCAAGCGGGTTTGGCATACACTTGAGCCACTCTAATCATAGTGGTACCATCCCTTTGTGGTAGGGTAGGGAGTGGACATTTGGTAAGCAGCTTTCACAGGTGTCATTGGTGGAGAAATTAATTCCAGGAAAGGCTAACGGTGTCTTCTTTGGAATTTCAGACAGTCTTAATTTTTTCTCTCCCTTAAACTTTATTTTTTTTCCATTGTTTTTTTTTCATTGTTATTATGACCCCTTCCCTCCCCCTGAAAAAATAATTAATGAGTAAACTTAATATTCCCCGTACCCCTGGATCAATTGGCGAACCCCAGACACCGTTGACGACTTCTGCTTGTTTAAATAGGGAATGCTCTGTTGACAACCTCGGCAATAAAAAGGATTCCTCCAACAATACTTCTCTGACCAGTGTTGTTAAAGACAATTTATCGGCACTGGTGGAAAATGATGCATGTAATAACCGTAATATTTTACTCTCTGGTTCTGCCTCATTACCAGATCCAACAAAAAATCTGAAAATTCTCCACTTAAAAAACATACTAATTGGTTGTAGCTATGACATAATTCATGGAGCCTTCTGTAGATTTGGAGCAATCAAAGAAATTTTAATGGAGCTTAATGGTAGTAAAGGCTTTTGGGAAGCTTGGGTATCATTTTCAAGTTTTGAGATTGCTTTAGAAGCAAATAAAATTTAGAGAGCATAAAAATTGACAATTGTTTGATTTCTGGGGCTCTATGTGATAAAGCACCAAGACACCTAGACGTATATAAACCAGAAGAATGGATGGAAAAAGAAATAGAGCCTAGACTTCCAGAAGTAAGAACCCCCAAGCCCCCAACATGGATAATTGCATCTGGGAAGATAGATAATTATAACTATTATAAGATTAGTAAATTTATACAAAAAAAAGTTGGTTTAATTAAAAGTAAGGATATTTGTAGATACGGTAAGCAATCTGTTTTGATTAATGCAAAATCAGATACTCAAGCTCACATGCTTTGTGGCATGAAGATTGCAGAAATTGATCGTATTAAGGATATTAAACCACATATGAGCTTCAGCTATGGTAAAGGAGTAGTTTTTGATAAAGATCTATATGAATTCTCAGAACCAGAAATTCTGGACATGTGCCCTGCTAATGTTTGGAAAGTAAGTAAGATCCCTCAAACAAGCATGGTAGTTTTAACATTTGAAACCCCTGTTATACCAGATCATATAATTATTGAGAATGAAAGAGTACGTGTTCGAGAATATAAACCTAGGCCTTTACAATGCTTTAATTGTTTCAAGTACGGTCACCCTTCCCGGTACTGCAATAATACGAAGATCTGTATTAACTGTTCTTTGTTAGAACATGGCCAATGCAACAGAGATACAACCTGTGCAAACTGTAAAGATAATCATAAATCAAATGATAAAAGATGTAGAGAATACAAGAAAGAAGAAGCTGCAATCTTGAAAGCAAATGCTGAACATATAAGTGTAGGTTATGCAAAGCATTTACTCAATCGGCAACTTAATTTTGCTCGCGCGGTTAAGATGCCAACAAAAGATTATAATCCACTACCCCTTACTACCACAGGGGGACCAGTGGCAGCACCTGGCCCGTCAGGTGCATCTCCCTTAGTGGTAGTAGCCCAGTCATCTGGGTCAAGTGCTCAGGCTATAAAAGCCAGAGCACAAACCTCCAAAGAGGTCAATATGGTGTCCAACACACCAAAAGTATTGTCACCGATAGGAGCATCTCCCCTAGAGGTAGTTGCCCAGCCTTCTGGGTTAAGTGCTCGAACTGTTGAAGTTCTAGCACAATCCTCCAAGGAAGCCAATGTGGCTTCCACCACCTTAAATGTATTGTCTCAGCCAGAATCTCTACCTGATTTGATGGAGATTGGAAAACAAGATCTTCCAAAGAGGAAAAGGTCCCCATCATTCTCACCTTCATCTAAGTCAGGTAAGTGCCCTACTGCTCATGATCCTAAGGTTGACTCTTATAAAGATCCTAGAAAGAAAGAAAAGAAGAGTGGTGGCCTAGTAAAGCCTTCCATCTCCAGGCCTTACGTGGCTTCATCTGAAAAGTCCCAAAAGACAAATGAGAAAAAGAAAAATAATAACAAAAGATAATGTCTATCATCCAGTGGAATTGCAGAGGTCTAAGTACTAGCATTGAGCAAATAAAAACTTTAACAAGGGACTCAGACACGAAGGTAATTTGCCTACAGGAAACCAAGATCAGTGACAAATCATTTAATCCTGGACTCAATTATCATTTTTGTAGATCCCCTCCTTTGCAAGCTGCAAGAGCTCAAGGTGGTACAGGTTTTATTATTCACAAATCTGTAAAATTTGAAACAATCCCACTCAATACACCACTACAGGCATGTGCAGTTAGAACTCATATCGGGAAAAAAATTACTTTATGCTCGCTATATATTGAACCATCCTTAGAACTTTTCCTCTTAGATCATGCTGGTAATCCAAGAAGGCTTAGACTTTCTGACCTCCAAGACTTGATCAATCAGCTTCCTGCCCCTTTTATTTTAATGGGTGATTTTAATGCAAAGCATACTTTATGGGGTGGAAATGTGTGCGATAGATGGGGTAATCTTGTTGAAGAATTAATCGACAACAATGATGTAATACTAATGAATGATGGTTCTCCAACTAGGTATGATGTATTCCACAACTCTACATCAGCCATTGATTTGTCAATCTGTTCCTCATCCATTCGATTGGACTACCTTTGGTCAGTAAATGAACACCTACATGGCAGTGACCATTGGCCAATAATGTTAAAGTATGTCCATAATCTTCCTTCTCAGTGTCCACCAAAATGGAAGATAGATGAGGCAGACTGGGCAGCTTATGAAAACTGTTCACACACTGATAAAGAATAGGATGAATTTACATCTCCAGTGCATGCCTATCAACATCTTGAAAATATTATTGATGATAATGCTAGCAAGTTTATACCTAAAACATGCGGTTTACCTCATCGCTCTGTAGTTCCTTGGTGGAGTAAAGAATGTGCAACGCAAGAAAAGTGACCCGAACTTGCTTCAGAAGATACTTGAGGACAAACTATTTAGCAGATAGAATAGCATATCTCAGAGCCTGTGCCAAACAAAAAAGAATTTTTAAAAAAGCAAAGAGAGCATCTTGGAAGAAATATATATCTAATATTAATACCAAAACTCTTTCAAAGGAAATATGGGACAAGATTAGAAAACTTCAAGGTAAATTCGTCCCTAAGCCTCTACCAATATTAAGGGAAAATAATAGATATATATCTGACCCCAAAGATGTAGCAGAGGTTCTTGCTAAGCACTTTGCTCATGTATCAAGTGCTGACAACTATTCCCCAGCATTTCACCAAATTAGAGCATCAACATCTGTTGTTCCTCCTGCTTCTTCAAATACTGAAGCTTTTAACCTTCCTTTTAGTATGGAGGAGATGCAAAATGCTATCTCCAGCTCTTCTTTAACTGCCCCAGGTGAGGATGGCATCCGGTATGAAATGATATCACATCTTCCAGTGGATACCAAGGAATTTTTATTAGAAACCTTTAATGGTCTATGGGCTTCCCATACATCTCCTGATTCCTGGCATACTTCAATTGTAATTCCAGGTCACAAGTCTGGTAAAGACCCAGAACTGCCATCTAGTTATAGGCCCATATCCTTGACCAGTTGCATATGCAAACTATTTGAGAGAATGATCAACAACAGACTTGTGTGGTATCTAGAATCAAAAAACGGATTTTGAGCGAAGCGAAAAATCTATTTTTGGGTGAGATAGCCATGGCGTCCTGATGGAAGGTTCCTTTTTGGTAGCTTCCTTGGGTATATAACTACTAAGATATTCCCAGAGAATTTAACCACAGGTTATCACAGAATTCTAACTTCTGGAGCGAGTATCCTAAAGGTTTCCCCTTAAGACATCGTATATCAACAGGGGACGCATGTATTAACGCGCCACATAGCTATCTGCACCTCATACAGAGTTAACACTTCGATATGGAGGGACAGAGAATAGCTGGGGAGCTGTTCCACAGCTAATCCCTTCCGTGGCTACTTTTGGTACTCGAGACGTAAACAAACGGGCGCCACCGCTAGATGACGCCACGTCCGTCCTCATCCTGAAGTCAGTTGCTTGCCGATCACCATGATACAGCAGCGCAGGGTGGGACCTGACAAACTGAATGAAGTAGCAGGGAGGGTCCATCAGGACGCCATGGCTATCTCACCCAAAAATAGATTTTTCGCTTCGCTCAAAATCCGTTTTTTGGGCTCAAGCCATGGCGTCCTGATGGAAGAGTACCAGAGAATCAATGTATCGTGGTAGATTTTCCCCTTGTGGTGGAAGTGCCTAGGGCTTTGACAGGATAAGCATAGTAACCTCAATAAGAGAACCGATGGGAAGAAACTTCCTGCCCCCCCTGGCAGCGAAGTCCCAACGGACCATGCCGAAGATCAAAGTGGTCATCGAAGGGCTACTCACCTTGCTGGGAGAACATGAAGAACTCGGAGACAAGACTGAATGATTGGCATTCATATAGGAACATTCACAAAGGCAGACAAGTGGTGGTTAGGCACTGTATGTGAATAGAGTCGTCTGGTCTCTAAGGTATGATGTAAGTAAGTATTCGAGTAGGAATATTACATTGCAGAAGTGAGTATATGATAAGGGTTGAACCCTTAGTCATCTTCATCGACATAAGAGGAAGGGGATAATAAAACTATGACAGTCATGTATTTCATAGTATAAGTAGGAGCGGATTGAGACGCACAAGTAATAAAATAGAAATTTTATTTCACCATTGCAGAACATGTTAAGGAAATGCAATAAAATTGTAAAGGTTATTTACAATAAATTATAATGTACATAGTCATGAAAGACTTGCTCTTGAATCTGAAATGGAATTTCAAACTATTAGTAGGCACTCGTTCCAAAGGAATGTCAGTCTATTAAAATAAAACACATCATGCTCTAGGCATGCGGCACTCATGTGACGACTATGACATTTCACCTGGGAGAAGAACAGTCTATGAAAAAGCACTAAGTGTTTTTTAAAAGCACTACGTATCACGCGAGGGTCAACATAGGCACCCGAGGAGTTAGAGTCCCAAGTAACTCACTGTTCTATGCAGAGCTAGGTGCAGGTTTCATAACACTACCTGCGGCTACCACAAATGTTTGACTTCGTGCACTTGTTTCGCATAATGTTTGAAGAAAACACGCGAGGATTTCCAGCCTGTGAAACTCTTAAGACTTTCGAAATCCATACTCTGAAAGAAATTCAGAGACGATGCAACTTTTCTAGGATCATGACCGGCGGGTGAACTGTCAGGATCCGCTCTGCGAATGAAGTAGGTGATTTTCGCTCTTAGTTGTTACAGTGACAGGTCGCTGTCCGAAGTTTCTCCTTTTAAGAGTTGGCCTCCACCAAAGTCCGAAGTTCTATGAAGATAGACCTTGAGGCTCTCTACTGGACATAGAGAGGCATCTTCTTTCAGGGGGCATATTCTCCAAGGGCCCCATCTTTTGGTGGGTAATTCGTTTTTGGCGAGAAACGTCGGATCCGGGAAGAGGGTAAGGTCACCTGAATCTGTAAACAGGATGTGGCCCTCGTCCCTTGATAATGCCACTATTTCGCTGACTCGGGCTCCTGAAGCAAGAGCAAAGAGAAAGATAACTTTCTGAGTCGGATCCTTGAGAGGACACGAATCATTGTCCAAGTTGGAGGCATACATTAGTGGTCTAGTCAAGGCCGATTTGCAAGTAGAGATCGTGTTGGCTGCCAAGCCCTGTCCGTGAAGGTGAATAAAGAAGGACATGCAAAAATCAATGGTGATTTCCGTAGGATTTTTGCCTTGACGAATGAGACCCATTTTCTCCAGGATGATTCGTATTGCCGTCGTGTGGATTCGGTCTTGTATTCCTCGAGGAAGTCTAGACTTTTCTTCAAAATCCCAAACCTATTCTTCGCGGCTAGGGAGAGAAAATCATGAGATGAAGGTCCTTGATTTTCGATGATGAAGCGAAGACAGTCGACTTCTGTACTTGCTGGGAGAGTACTGGGCCCGGGAGAGGGATCAGCGTGGGCTGCAGCTCTAGGACCAGGGGGTACCAATTGCTCCGGGGCCACTTGGGAGCCACTAGGGCCGGTGTCCCTTTGAAGGTTCTCAGCTTGGAGAGGACTTTCAGCAGAAGGTTGGTGGGAGGGAACAGGTAGATCTTGGACCATCTGTTCCAGTCCAGTGACATGGCGTCCACTGCCTCTGCCTTGGGGTCCTCGGACGGGGCTACATATCGAGGAAGTTGATTATTGTCGCTCGTTGCGAAGAGATCGGTCTGAAGTTCTGGGACTTGGTGAGAGATGAAGGAGAATGATCTTGCGTCTAGAGACCATTCCGACTCTATCGGACTTGTCCGGGATAGAGCGTCCGCCGTCACGTTGCGGGATCCTTGTAGGTGAACTGCAGACAGGTGCCATTTCTTCTTCTCTGCCAGACGGAAGATTGTCAGAAGCACCTGATTATCTGGGGCGATCTTGAGCCTTGGCGATTGAGACATCAAACTACCACCAAGTTGTCTAGGGATAGACGACTAAGGATCGAGGGAGGCGGGGAGAGTTTCTTCAGCGTTAGAAGGACCGCCGTGGCCTCCAAGATGTTGATGTGAAACGTCTTGAATAGGGGAGACCTTGAGCCTATTTTTGGTGGGAGTGACCTCCCCAACCCTCCAGCGAAGCATCCGTGTGGATGTTGAGTGATGGAGGTGGGTGTTAAAGAGGAATGGACCTTTTCAGGGCCTTTGCTTCCGACTACGGCTTGAGGAGCAGCCGAAGTCTGTTTGGGAGCCGTCTCTTGAGGTCTCTTCGAGCGATGGATGCGGAACGTCTCCAGACTCCCGCGGCATCCTTTAGCTGTGCACGTAGCACTGGGTTTGTCACTGAGGCGAACTGTAGAGAGCCTAGAACTAGTTCCTGCTGACGTCTCGAGATCCGTTTGGATTTCAGCAGTCGCTTGACAGACCCTGCTATTTCCTTCCTTTTCTTCTGGGGGATGGAAAGGCGGTGTGACTGAAGGTTCCACTGGGTTCTTAGACATTGGAACCTTTGAGCTGGAGAGAGGCGAGATTTCTTCGCGTTTATCTTGAATCCCAGGTGTTCTAGGAACTGGGTGACTTTGTTGCAGGATTTTAAACAATCCTCGGGCGATGGAGCCCAAGCTAGCCAGTCGTCGAGGTAGGCCATCACCTGGACGTCTCGGAGGCGCAGCTGTTAAACAATGGCATCTGCCAGCTTTGTGAAGATCCGAGGGGCCACCTTGAGGCCGAAGGGCATGGCCCTGAAGGCGTAGCTTTTCCTTTTGGAGTCGAAATCCTAGGTAGGAGGAAGCGTGGTGGTTCATTGGAATGTACCAATAGGCATCCGCCAGGTCTATGGAGACCGTGTAGGAACCCTGAGGCAGAGGGGTCCTTATCTGATGAAGAGTCAGCATCTTGAACTTGTTGTTCGCTATGAACTTGTTGAGGGGGGATAAGTCTAGAATGACTCTGAGCTTGTCTGAGTCCTTCTTGGGGACGTAAAACAGTCTCCCTTGGAACCTGGTTGACTTTACCCTCCTAATCACCTTCTTATTCAAGAGATCCAGGACATATTCTTCCAGAAGGGGGGGGGGAGATTGTTGGAAGAATTGCTGGAAGGTTGGGGGTGGTAGAGTCCAACTCCAGCCTAGACCCTTGTCGACGATGCTGTGTGCCCAGGGATCGAAGGTCCGACGATCCTGGAATTGGCGGAGTCTTCCTCCCATCGGAAGCACTTCATTGCTTCTGGTGTCCCGAGGGTGTACCTCGGCCGCTAGCTCCCTTTCCTCCTCTGCCTCTGGAGGGACGGCGAGATGCGTCTCTTGCCTGCACCTCTGCTTGAGCCTCAACCTTTGGGACGAAAGGTAGTCGTCTGTTGCTCAAAGGCAGGGGTGAAAACCGGTGATTGGGGCAAGACCGGTTGGGTGACCAGCTGAAAGGTCTGTTGTGGCTGAGCAGCCATTTGGGGAGTAGCGGGTCCCGGAAACTGCCATCTCTGTTGACGTTGTTGGGGTTTCGGCTTGGAGGATCTCCTCTTAGGTTGAGGGCCGTCGTCCTGAGAGGATTTCCTTTTCTTCGACATGCCCCACTTGTGAAGAAGGTTCCTGTTCTCCGTGGCGGCCTTGTCGGTAATCTCTTTCACTAGACCAGAGGGAAAGAGGTGCTTACCCCAGATGTTGGAGGAAATCAGCCTCCGGGGTTCGTGTCTCATTGTGGCACTTGAGAACACGAATTCACGACAGGCTCTCCGAGCCTTCGTGAAGCTGTGTAAGTCCTTGACTACAGTCGCCAGATGCGTCTTGGCGAGCACCATGTAGTGGTCGGGGACTCTAGTGTCACCGGCCATGACGTCAAGCTGGACCTGGAGGGACATGGATGCGGCAAGTCTTTCTTTCGTATCTTGTTCCCGACGAAGGAGGTGGTTATTAAGTTTCGGGAGGTCTCCGTTAAACTGACGTCCAGCAACGTCAGGATCTAGTTTTCCCACCACGAAGGTATGTTGGACCTCCTTCCAGTGTCGAGCATCGGGGGGAGTGACCAGGGAGAAGGGTCTGCACTCCTCCAGTGCAGGGAAAGGTTTCCCTTCTTCCACTGCCCTGTGTACCGCTGCGAAGGCCTTTTCCACGAAGGGGAGGATCGCATCATCAGGTGCGACGTAGGTAGGGTGCTTCTTGCTCAATGCCGGAAGCCTTGAGCAGGTAAAACCCCTACTTATAAGGGTGTTGGCCATCATAGCCTGGGCCTTCGGAAGATCGAACACTATCACCTCCTTAGGTTCGGTCTCTTCTTTAGAGGCAGGTTTGGATCAAAGCCGGACGTAACAGTCCGGGTAGGCCTCAAAACTTGGGAAGAATTCCACTTCTTCCAGGACAACCGAGCCGACCTTCTCACTAATGAAGATCCTGCCCGTTGCGATCGGCATATGCTCGGCATACCTCCAGGGGTTGGCGTGCGAGCATGCAGGGAGGTCCTTAACCGAATTCCTTTTCGGCTCCTTGGAACTTCCCATGGTCCTGATGTATTCGTGTGTCTCACGGAGTTTCTTGTCCATGGCGGCTTCGAGCGTCCGAAACATCTCCTGGGCGTTGGTTGGGATGGGATCCGGGGTGGCGGAGGTAGACGGGAGTGATACTTCCGTCGGTGTAGGAGTTGGGGTGGTGGTGGAAGGCGGAGCGACCTCTTGCTCCGACCCAGCGTAATCCACTTGGTCCTACTCATAGTTTCATTCTTATGCCATGAGGATCCTCTCCGTTGTCTCCGACACTTCCGACATACATTCCGCGTTGTCGGTATCCAGGCGACACTCGTGCATGGACTGAGCCATGACAACATCGGGTTCCACCGTGATCTGGACGGTGGGGATCTGATCCTTGGGGACCACAGAGTCTGGGGATGCCTTTGGGAACAGTAAGGCCCTCAAGTCTTCGGTAGCAAGGTACGGTCCGGTGGCGTTCTTCTGGAAGCCACGCACCCATTTGCGTAGCTTCTCTCGAGAAGCGTCCCTAACCTCCGCTGAGGGAGGGTTATTGAACGCCTCGACCAGGCGTTCCTGGTAGACCGTACAGTTCAGTGGGTCCCAGAACTTCAGATCACCTTTTTTGTTTGCACAAGGGGCGTGAGTCCTACACGCCGTGTGCCCATAAAAGTGCGGGCGCTTCACTCCACAGAAGCCATGGTCGTACTTCACGTACTCCTCCTGTAAGAGAAAGAGGACATGAGTATGGGGGAGTCATAAGGATGACTTCTATTTTAAGGTTAAGTATTAAGTGATTAATCTTTAACCTAATATTCAGTGGTAGAAATACTGTGACGTTCAGAGAGTGGGCGGAAAAGAAGGAGATAGACACATCCTCCGTGTAACCCGCCCGGCCGGTTACCGTAACCTTATCCGTAGGCAATTTGTTGTGACCGAGGACACAGGGCAGAATTCCACATAGCATGCCGTGTAGGCAGTGGGAATTTCTAGAGGGATTGCCAAGGATATAGAACTGGGACTGAGGCCACTCAGACCCAAGGATATGGAACGTAGAAGATTTCATAGGGTAACGGTTTCCGGTAACCGGCCGTGCTAAGATACACGCAACATGCTGGAAATCTGTGATATGCAAGAAGACAGCATGGTTACTAATGGAACGGTAAGGCAATACCTATCCATTATGTAATCAAACCATCTGGTTGCGATGTAGGGTTATCAACATCAGATGATAGCTAGTAGAAGGGGGTGCAAGTCGCCTTGACGCCTCCGGAAGGCTCCGGCAGACCTCCGGCACGCCGGGGGCCGCTCCAGCAGAGTTTCTGGCATTAAGGAAGACAATATAGAAGTCAAGAGTAATACCAGGGTGGCGGCCGCCGGCACAGCGGCGGCACGCCGGCGGGGAGCGGCGGCTCCGGCAGCCGGAGGTTGCCGGATTGGTGACAGGAACAAGGATGGTTATAGCAGAACCGGACTGCCGGCAGTGGATGCCGGCACTCCGGGGGCCGGCCGGCGGGCGGACGGCCAAGCTATGAGGAAGGGGGAGAGCCATCGGCTGGAAGCCGGCGGCAGGCGGCAGTCCCCCGGCACACGAGGACTGGCGGCCATGGGGGTATGGGGAGAGTCACCAAGGTAGGAGGTGGGTATCGCCGACAGTGGAGGCGGCAAGGGACCGGCACCCGGATAGTGAAAGAGACAGAGGGAGGGATGTAAGAAGTCCAGCCATGGACTCCCAGACATCCCCCCCCTGAGAGGGTGTACCCATGATAGAGGCTGGCTCTATCACCCAGAAGCAGGGGCCGCAGAGGACCGGGAGCTAGGGTAGCCCAAGGGAGGGCTAGGGGACACCCAAAGAGGGGGAGACCCCTGTATACAGAACACATCCAGTGGCTAACCCCATAGGACACTATGAAGGGTATATGTACCAGAGCGGACTGCACACAGAAGCTCAAGGTAGCCCTATCACTCCACCCTAAGGAGGAGTTGTAGGACAGGGGACAGATGGGTATAGACAAACCTAAGTATAGGCTAGGCTATACAAGCGATAGGTGGGGAGGGGAGAAGAGAAGAGTCTTCCATGAAAGGGGTTCTGTACCAGAGCGGCCACTAAGGAAGGGAGGACACTCCCTAACCTAAGGTAAGGCAGCCTGACTGAAACGGTGCATGGGTACAGTTTCAGCAAGGAACAGAATTACCCTTCCAAAACCTAACCTAGAGCAGGGCTGAACGCCCTGAACTAGGAAGGATGGAAGACATATCGCTATCGCAGGACAGTCGTAGACTTAGTCCTAGCCATAGAGGAAGGGCTAGCCGTTCCTCACTCTCAGGCGCAACCCTAAGGGGGGGTCATTCCCTTAGGGAGGACTGAGAGGCGATAATATACTCTGGTAGGAGCTTGATCCCTTTACATGGTAAGGGAAGCAAGGCTACGCAGAGGGAATGCCAAGGGCAGGGGGATGAAGGAAGCATATAGGGGTCCTACATGTAGGTTAGGTTAGGAAGGTACACTAACTAACCTATCCCCTATATGGTCCCTGAAGGCGAAAACACTTGCATCACAGTCAATAGCATTGTAAAATAATGCCACTATCTTCATAAGTTAGCCTAGGATCACTAATAAAATCATGCATGAACACTGATATATAGGCACTCTGGCCTGGGGGCTATAGTAGCCAACTGGTATGAGGTCAATCGATGACCGATAAAAGCGTCAAAACACGATATAAAAGTTCCTAGCTTTGAAGACTAAATAAACTAATGTTATCGATTAGTAAAGAGGCCGGAAGCGTTGTTGTGGCTAACTAAATAAGGCATGCATAACAACAACGACGCCATAAAATGGCGGGTCCGGTAGAGGCACAGCTCTGCCACAAAACAACAAATATCTCGGAAAGTAATATTTACTTTACGGTCAGAGCTTAACTAAACAATACTGGAACCTTGTACTCAACTTTCCAGAAGAAGGCGAGGCCGAAGGTAGCGACATAATAAAGATGCAAAGCGATAAGTATAGCACAGGGAAAATCCGTCTAAGTAGGGCAAGCTACTGTACAAAGGATGAGGACGGACGTGGCGTCATCTAGCGGTGGCGCCCGTTTGTTTACGTCTCGAGTACCAAAAGTAGCCACGGAAGGGATTAGCTGTGGAACAGCTCCCCAGCTATTCTCTGTCCCTCCATATCGAAGTGTTAACTCTGTATGAGGTGCAGATAGCTATGTGGCGCGTTAATACATGCGTCCCCTGTTGATATACGATGTCTTAAGGGGAAACCTTTAGGATACTCGCTCCAGAAGTTAGAATTCTGTGATAACCTGTGGTTAAATTCTCTGGGAATATCTTAGTAGTTATATACCCAAGGAAGCTACCAAAAAGGAACCTTCCATCAGGACGCCATGGCTTGAGCCCAAAAAATCTTTTATCTAACAGACAGTTTGGTTTTAGGAAGAACCGAAGTACTCTAAACCCTTTGCTGATGTTATCAAGGGAAATTTCAAATGCTTTTTCTAACCAAAACCAGGTGGTGGGTGTCTTTTTTGACCTCAAAAAGGCATATGACACCACCTGGAGGGGTGGTATTTTAAAGCAATTGGCCTCGTGGGGTATAGGAGGACATATGTTCTCTTTTATTGAAGAATTTTTATCAAACCGCTCAATTAAAGTGAGAGTAGGGTCAGAACTATCTTCATCCTACATGCAAGAAGAAGGTGTCCCCCAAGGCAGCGTATTGAGTGTGACCTTGTTTGCTGTTGCTATTAATAGTCTCATTAGTCACATACCTCCTGGCATACAAGGATCACTATTTGTCGATGACTTTGCAATTTACTGTAGTGGATCATCTGCACTACAAGCATGCCAAAATCTTCAAATTGCAATAAATGCTGCTTCCGCATGGGCAAATTCTCGTGTATTCATGTTTTCTCCTTAGAAGACCAAAGCCATTCGCTTTACTCGTACTCGTAAAAGGGAAGAGATCCCCACCCTTTTCTTAAATGATTGTATTTTGCCATATGAGGATAGTGTCTGTATTTTGCCATATGAGGATAGTGTCAAGTTTCTTGGAGTCATTTTCGACAAGAAAATGACATTTGGTCCCCATATAAATGACCTATCTATCAGGGTTAAGAAGTCACTGAACATTCTGAAAGTGATATCGCATTTTGATTGGGGTGCTGATAGAACAACTTTGCTTAGAATTTATACATCTTTGTGTCTGAGCAAGTTAGACTATGCATGCCAAATATATGGGTCAGCTACAAAGACTTTACTTGGAAAACTTGATATTGTTCACAATGCTGGGCTTCGCATCTGCACAGGTGCTTACAGAACATCTCCCATTGACAGTCTCTATGTTGATTCTGGCATACCTCCCCTTTCCATTTGCAGAGAGGAGTTGAGTTTGAGGTTTTTAGCTAGGTCCCTTGCTGTGAGAAACAATCCTAACTGTAAATATGTTAGGGCGCCTTTAGATCGGGCTCCTAACAGATCTAGAGTGCCTAAGCCTTTGGAAGTACAGCTGAAAAATGATGCTAGAGAAGTAGGCTTGTTAACAGCACAGAAAGCAGAGGTAGGATATCCCAAGTCTCCTCCTTGGTGTAATCCACCTGTTAAAGTATATTTTACGGCAGGAGGGAAAAATACCTTACCTAGTAGGGTAATGAAAAGTGAGTTTTTAAATCATGCTGCTCAACATCATGGGAAACATGTTTTTACAGATGGCTCCAAATCGGCTGCAGGAGTTGGAAGTGCAGCTGTGGTGGGGGATATTGTTATTAGAAGGAAACTCCCATCCTCTTGTTCAATTTTTACTGCTGAGCTGTACGCAATAATTCTCGCAGTCCAACATATTTTTAAAAATGGCAACCAAAATAGTTTTTATATAATTTTTACGGATTCCAATAGTGTTTTACTCTCATTAAAACAAATTATGCCAGGCCATCATCTAGTACAAGAGGTGCAGGACTGGTTAGTACTTCTGCAATCTAGGAAGAGTATCAGTGTTCACTTCTGTTGGGTCCCTGCCCATGTTGGGGTGGATGGGAATGAACAAGTAGATAAGGCAGCAAAGGAAGCTTCAGGGCTAAGTAATCCATCCCCCTTGAGTATTCCTTACAAAGATCTTAAAAGTGAGATTCATCTTTACTGTAAAAATAAGTGGTAAGCTCGATGGTCTGAACTGACCACCAATACAAAATTGAAACAAATCCACCCATTGGTGGATAAATGGTCATCTTGTAATTCTACAAGTAGAAGGGATACCATTATTTTAACTAGGCTGCGTATTGGCCATACACATGCAACGCACAATTATTTAATGAAGAGTGGGGAAGGGAGACAGGCCCCTCTTTGTAATACCTGTCAAGTGACAATGGATGTTAAACATATTTTAGTCGATTGTCCTGTTTTTAATCTCCAGAGGAGGACACATTTACTCCAGGACAAACCTTTAAGAGATATACTGGGGGAAAACTGTAATACCCTGAACTTGAGAAAATTTATACAAAGTATTGGGTTATATTACGAGCTATAATTGATTTTATTAATTTATTTATTTATTTTACCCTTTTAATCCCTATTTATTTCACATCTAGATTTTATTGTATGAAAGTGTTACGATTTGTATTAAAGGTTAAAATGATACTAAATGGTGTGAGTGTACAGATATGATTGAATGATTTTCGTTATATAGCGCTGAATGGCCTTTGATGCCCCAGTGCTTGGCTTAATGCCTAAATCCCATATTCAATTCATTCACTAACCATACAAACCTTAGCTATTTACACATATTTGCCCGCCAGCCCTGTCCCCCAAGTCAAGTCCTACCTCTAAGTGAAGTGAATCAGTTCACCAGTGTGTGAGGGGGGAGGAGTTGCTAGCTACCCCTCCCCTACCCCTGCTAACTAGCGCAGGGGTAGTTAACCCTCGTTTAAAATCTAATGGCTCGCCATTTCAGCTACGCCGAAAGCAATACCCTATGTAAATAGCTAAGGTTTGTATGGTTAGGAAAAATACAAATTATCTCCGAATTTGTCATTTTACGGTCCCATCGGTGGATGCTCGCCCTTCCAAAGGGCACATCCCAGTTCCTGATCGTCCTGCCAGCTGACCTACCGATCTACCGGCGCAACCTTGCGCTGCAACGAAGGACTTTGGTCCAGGACTCTAAAGCAGACCTGCTTACGGTCCCCATCGAGGATGCTCGCCCTTTTTTTAAAGGGCACATCCCAGTTCCTGATTGTCCTGCCAGCTGACCCTCCTACCTACTAGCGCTGCGCGCGCTCGCCGATCTTCTTACGCGCGCAAGCAGCGACGATCTTCTTCCGCGAGCAAGCGCAGACGATCTTCTTACGCGTGCAAGCGCCGACGATCTTCCGCGCGCGGTTACCAATGGTTTCCCGCTTGCTGTCACCGATCTTCTTACGTGTGCAAGCGCCGACGATCTTCCGCGCGCGGGTATCGATGGTCTCCCATGCACACGCTCACCAACATTCTTACGCGCGCGCCGATGGTCTTCCGCGTGCGCGCCAACAATTTTGCACGCGCGCGCGTGCCAACAGTCTTGTATGCGCGCACACGCCGACGATCTTCCGCACGCGGGGATCGATGGTCTTCCGCACGCGGGGATCGATGGTCTTCCGCACGCGGGGACCGATGGTCTCCTGCGCGCGTCGAGGATTTTCCACGCGTGCAAGCGCCAATGCTCTTGCGCTTGCGTCAACAGTTCCGCGTGCATGGCTGACTTTCTCCCCCGCGTGAGCACCTACGGTCTCCCGCACGCGCCCCAACAGTATTGTGCATGTGCGTGCCAACTTTCTTCTGCGCGCGGGCGCCGATGGTATCCTGCACGTGGGCCAATAGTCTAGCGTGCAAGCGCACCGACGGCCTTACGCGGGGGCGGGGACCGATGGTCTCCCGCGCGTGTCGAGGATTTTCCACGTGCGCAAGCGCCAATGCTCTTGCGCTCGCGTCATCAGTTCCGCGCGCATGACTGACTTTCTCCCGCGCGTGAGCACCTAGGGTCTCCCGCACGCGCACCAACAGTATTGCGCATGTGCGTGCCAACTTTCTAATGCGCGCGGGCGCCGATGGTATCCTGCACGTGCGCCAATAGTCTACCGTGCAAGCGCATCGATGGCCTTACGCGGGGGCACGCTCCGACGGCCTTCGCGTGTGCGTGCTCCAATAATCTTGAGTGCAAGCACACAGCCTTCCGTGCGTTCCGACGGTCTTCAACGTGCGGGTGCCGATGGTCTTCCGCACTCACGCGCCAACAATCACCACGTAGTACTCTCACGCGCCAATGCTCCCACTCTTGCGCAACCAGTCACACACTTCGGTGCATTCTAGGGAGAATGCACAAACTACACAGTGCCGTACGGCACGCCAGCGATCTTCCTCACTTTCCTGCGACCTCCTGCGCAGTTGCGGTCCCCGGATTCATACGCCAGCTCTTGCCAAAGACTCAAGGCTCGCAGATCCAATGCACCAGCTCTTGTCTAATAGCCAGCGCTTGCCTGCTCTCCAGGCAGATATTAAGCATCAGCGCCATCCTGTGTACCATTGCTCCAGACTCGCCTACACACTCGCGCAATTGTCAGTAAAAAGGAGTAAAACTTTTTTGACAGGTCACCATTGCCCCATTCCTCCCCGCAAGCACATAAACACGAGTAAGGCTCCACAGAGGATTCAAGATCCCAAAGATTCCATCCTACAAGGGAATCAAATCGGGGAATCCTTGGTCCCTGTCTCTTCTAAAGTTTCTTTTTTGCTTGACAGACCAGCGGCAGCAAACAGGAAAGCATCAACAGACTAATCTCTAGATCACTGTTTGCTGATGGTTAGTTCACAGTTTACTGATCGCTAGGTCGCCGATCACCAGATCGCCATTTGCTAGCTCAATGCTGATCTGTTACCTCTAGTCCCTCCAATGACTAACGATCTTCAATTGCTAGCATTTCCAATCATCGATGCTAGTCAATAACCAGTCATCAGCTTGCTGATCACTAGATCACCGTTGGGCAGCTCATCTTTCTTCGATCATTGAACTCAGCTCACTGATCTCTGACCAGTCCATCTTCAGCTTGCTCATCTCTGACCAAACAGGGGGGATCATAATCAGCTGGCTGTTCTCGAACTCGCCATCGGCGCACAGACCACCGATTCATGGTCATCGGTTATTTGCTAGCAGTTCGTGACTCGAACTTACTAGTCAACCGCTTCCTGTAGTTCCTAGATCAGAAGTTATACAACATACTTCTCGCTACTGGCCGTTTGCTGTCACGCTAAAGTGATCGGTAAACATTCGACAACCCTCATCAACGGCTTGCCAATAGGGAACTACTTGGGAGCACTCTCCAACTGCACAGTATCCACGATACCCAACGGTTAACCATTGATTAACATTCGCCAGATTAATTCTATTCTAAGGAATAGCTTCAATCCCATCAGGGCACGTGGTAAGGCTAAGCGTGGCCTTTCTTCTAAAGAAATTCTCTCTCAGAGAAGAATCCTTACGCTGGATATCGCCCCTGTTCCTTTACGACACGAGTCAAGACTCCAGCGTCGACAATCACCAAGGAGCTGTCCCTTTGGGTCGATGTCCACTCCATTTTGGAGTTCGATCGAGGGTTAAGACCTCATGTCTTCATTTGCACACTGGACCTTAAGGACACTTACTCCCAGGTCCAAACCATCCATATAGGAAGGTTGGGAGATTCAGTCTAGAAAAACAAGAAACACCAGTTCAAGGCACTGTGCTTCGGTCTTTCCATTACACCCATCCTGGTCTCACAGGATCGGCTTCCGTGTCCGCTCTCTCGGGACGACTGACTGACCTTAGCAGACTCAGTGGCAACCTTGCATTAACACTGGAATTTCTGAAGTCTTTTTACCAAGATCCAGTGATCAGGGTAAACCTACGGAATCTTCCCTACTTCCCTCCCAGGAGACTGGTGTATCTGGGAATGATTCTAAACACCAATCTCCACAAAAACCTTCTCGAAACGAGAACGACTTCCATTTCAGGAGACTTGAGTCGGAAAAAGAAGAACGGAGGGACCATAGTGCTGCACCACACGACCTCAGCCCTCTGGACAGAGCCCGAAGGTACCTTCACTTAGATCTCTCAAGAGATGAAGGCCAATTTTCCGGTCCTTCAGCAGCCTCATCGGTTCCTAACAGACCACTTAGTGATGTGATGGACGACACACCGCACACCACATAGAGACTCACATCAACAAGCAAATAGGATCTGGCTTGTAGAATCTTCCCATCTAATAGTATAAACACTAAGATGGGCCAAAGTCTGTTCGGTACCACTTTCAGCCCGCTTCATTCCAGACTGGAAGAACAGGCTCGCCGACAATCTGTGCACAGCATCTCAGATAGGTATACCGAATGGACTTTGGATCGCCATGTAGCCGACAAAGACCCGACTTTACGAGGTCCTCCAACTAGGGGGTCTGTTCACAATGCACCTGAACCTCAGGCTACCGTTGCTCACCAGCCCTAGGCCCCAAGGCTCTCTGGCAACAACGGTGGGTACAACATTGACGTTCACGTCTCGTCCCTGTTTTATCTGGAGAAGGGCACTCAACAAGGCTAGAGCACTCTCCAACTGCACAGTATCCACGATACCCAACGGTTAACCATTGATTAACATTCGCCAGATTAATTTTATTCTAAGGAATAGCATCAATCCCATCAGGGCGCGTGGTAAGGCTAAGCGTGGCCTTTCTTCTAAAGAAATTCTCTCTCAGAGAAGAATCCTTACGCTGGATATCGCCCCTGTTCCTTTACGACACGAGTCAAGACTCCAGCGTCGACAATCACCAAGGAGCTGTCCCTTTGGGTCGATGTCCACTCCATTTTGGAGTTCGATCGAGGGTTAAGACCTCATGTCTTCATTTGCACACTGGACCTTAAGGACACTTACTCCCAGGTCCAAACCATCCATATAGGAAGGTTGGGAGATTCAGTCTAGAAAAACAAGAAACACCAGTTCAAGGCACTGTGCTTCGGTCTTTCCATTACACCCATCCTGGTCTCACAGGATCGGCTTCCGTGTCCGCTCTCTCGGGACGACTGACTGACCTTAGCAGACTCAGTGGCAACCTTGCATTAACACTGGAATTTCTGAAGTCTTTTTACCAAGATCCAGTGATCAGGGTAAACCTACGGAATCTTCCCTACTTCCCTCCCAGGAGACTGGTGTATCTGGGAATGATTCTAAACACCAATCTCCACAAAAACCTTCTCGAAACGAGAACGACTTCCATTTCAGGAGACTTGAGTCGGAAAAAGAAGAACGGAGGGACCATAGTGCTGCACCACACGACCTCAGCCCTCTGGACAGAGCCCGAAGGTACCTTCACTTAGATCTCTCAAGAGATGAAGGCCAATTTTCCGGTCCTTCAGCAGCCTCATCGGTTCCTAACAGACCACTCAGTGATGTGATGGGCGACACACCGCACACCACATAGAGACTCACATCAACAAGCAAATAGGATCTGGCTTGTAGAATCTTCCCATCTAATAGTATAAACACTAAGATGGGCCAAAGTCTGTTCGGTACCACTTTCAGCCCGCTTCATTCCAGACTGGAAGAACAGGCTCGCCGACAATCTGTGCACAGCATCTCAGATAGGTATACCGAATGGACTTTGGATCGCCATGTAGCCGACAAAGTCCCGACTTTACGAGGTCCTCCAACTAGGGGGTCTGTTCACAATGCACCTGAACCTCAGGCTACCGTTGCTCACCAGCCCTAGGCCTCAAGGCTCTCTGGCAACAACGGTGGGTACAACATTGACGTTCACGTCTCGTCCCTGTTTTATCTGGAGAAGGGCACTCAACAAGGCTAGAGCACTCTCCAACTGCACAGTATCCACGATACCCAACGGTTAACCATTGATTAACATTCGCCAGATTAATTTTATTCTAAGGAATAGCATCAATCCCATCAGGGCGCGTGGTAAGGCTAAGCGTGGCCTTTCTTCTAAAGAAATTCTCTCTCAGAGAAGAATCCTTACGCTGGATATCGCCCCTGTTCCTTTACGACACGAGTCAAGACTCCAGCGTCGACAATCACCAAGGAGCTGTCCCTTTGGGTCGATGTCCACTCCATTTTGGAGTTCGATCGAGGGTTAAGACCTCATGTCTTCATTTGCACACTGGACCTTAAGGACACTTACTCCCAGGTCCAAACCATCCATATAGGAAGGTTGGGAGATTCAGTCTAGAAAAACAAGAAACACCAGTTCAAGGCACTGTGCTTCGGTCTTTCCATTACACCCATCCTGGTCTCACAGGATCGGCTTCCGTGTCCGCTCTCTCGGGACGACTGACTGACCTTAGCAGACTCAGTGGCAACCTTGCATTAACACTGGAATTTCTGAAGTCTTTTTACCAAGATCCAGTGATCAGGGTAAACCTACGGAATCTTCCCTACTTCCCTCCCAGGAGACTGGTGTATCTGGGAATGATTCTAAACACCAATCTCCACAAAAACCTTCTCGAAACGAGAACGACTTCCATTTCAGGAGACTTGAGTCGGAAAAAGAAGAACGGAGGGACCATAGTGCTGCACCACACGACCTCAGCCCTCTGGACAGAGCCCGAAGGTACCTTCACTTAGATCTCTCAAGAGATGAAGGCCAATTTTCCGGTCCTTCAGCAGCCTCATCGGTTCCTAACAGACCACTCAGTGATGTGATGGACGACACACCGCACACCACATAGAGACTCACATCAACAAGCAAATAGGATCTGGCTTGTAGAATCTTCCCATCTAATAGTATAAACACTAAGATGGGCCAAAGTCTGTTCGGTACCACTTTCAGCCCGCTTCATTCCAGACTGGAAGAACAGGCTCGCTGACAATCTGTGCACAGCATCTCAGATAGGTATACCGAATGGACTTTGGATCGCCATGTAGCCGACAAAGTCCCGACTTTACGAGGTCCTCCAACTAGGGGGTCTGTTCACAATGCACCTGAACCTCAGGCTACCGTTGCTCACCAGCCCTAGGCCCCAAGGCTCTCTGGCAACAACGGTGGGTACAACATTGACGTTCACGTCTCGTCCCTGTTTTATCTGGAGAAGAGCACTCAACAAGGCTAGAACATCGGTCAACCTCTCAAGGACTCTCCTAGCTCTGCTATGGCATTATGCAGAAAGGTCTCCAAACCTTTTGCAGCTCCTGATAGAGCCTCCAAGAGAACCCTCTCCGCATATCAGACAACCCACTTCGACACCTACCACAAGCTATAGCTTTGCTATGATTGTAAGCCTGAAGACTACCCAATACCTCTTTGCGAAGAGGTTGTCTAGATACCTGAGGAGTTCCTCAGCATCAGTCTACCAGGCAGTATCACGTCTCGTGGGGTGGGCGTCATGGGAAAGTTTCTCTTCTCTCGATACCTCGATTCCAGCAATAGCAGAATCCTCAAGTATATGCAAGAGGAAGAGATCCCCTATTCAGTTTCGACAGGTAAAGATGATCACTCATCCTTGATCCTTCACCTTCATACTGAAAGAAAGGGACACCCTTTCATCGATAGACTTTTCCTAACTCATACGGACTTACTACTTGCCTTTCCCCAGTCGGAATTGAGACCTTCTCAGAACATACAGTGAACCCTCGTTTATCGCGGTAGATAGGTTCCAGACGCGGGCGCGATAGGTGAAAATCCGCGAAGTAGTGACAGCATATTTACCTATTTATTTAACATGTATATTCGGACTTTTAAAACCTTCCCTTGTACGTAGTACTGTTAACAAACCACCCTTTAATGTACAGAACACTTAATGCATGTACTACAGCACCCTAAACTAAAACAGGCACAAATATTAAAGGCGATTTTATATCATGTGTTTCCTAAACACCTAAAAAGCACGATAAAAAATGGCAACCAATGTTTTGTTTACGTTCATCTCTGATCATAATGAAGAAACAAACTCATTTAGTGTACACATATATGTACGTATAGGTTAGTTTTTGCATCGATTATATTGATTATACAGTACTGTATGTTGATTTTTTTATTACCAATGTTTTAGTTTACATATTTTTCTTATGACTTCCAAATGAAATCTTTTTCTTTATGACGCCGCCTGAAACGACGGCGTGTACGCTCAGTAAACAACCACGCTCAGAACAAACAAGGCATTTAACGCGCATGATGATAGTGATAAATAATGATACAGTACATACAGTATTTACAGTAAAAGCATTTACAAAATATGTTACCTTACAAATATAAATTATACAGTACTTGTACGTAGCAAAGCAGGAAAACAATTTGAGAGAGAGAGAGAGAGAGAGAGAGAGAGAGAGAGAGAGAGAGAGAGAGAGAGAGAGAGAGAGAGAGAGAGATTGTTTTACGTACGTAAATGTAAATTTTAAACAAAAAAAATATGATAGGTTACAACATGTAGACTTTTAAAACCTTCCCTTTAACTTAATGCATGCAGTACGTACATTACTAAACTATAAAACAGGTTAAAGTAAAAAATAAAGATTGTTACTGTACTCACCACGAAAGAAGTTCAAGAAAAACTTGAATGACGATGGCGATGAATTTGCTGCACAGTAGAAATGATGATGATGAAGCTGATGATGTGTTCTACTGTGCAGTCAATGATAGTATTTTACGTCTCTTCAGACGGAGGTGTCATTTCCTGGGACACCTCTTCAACTTCTTCAATTTCTTCCGAAGGCGTACTAGCAGGAGGAACTGGCTCTTTTTTGCGAGGCTGGAAGAACATTGTGATCGGAAGTTGTTGCCGCTGCTTCTTTTTTCGATCCAAGAGCATCCTGTAGGGAGTCATGATGTCATCGACCTTATTTGAGAATTGCATCGAGCGAACCATATCCTCGTCCCACTCTTGTAACATTTCTTTCGCCTCCTTCATATGGTTGCAGAACTTGGCAAGCCGTTCTAATGTTAAGCCCGTTTCTTCGACATTTTCTTGGGTCTCTTCCTGGGTACCCTCACTCTATTCCTCACTTGCCGATTTCGTCAGGTCTTCGAGGTCTGCGTCAGTTAGGGGCTGGGAATGGCAGTCCAACAACTCGTCGACGTCTTCAGTCGTCATGTCGCCAAACCCGTCACCCCCAATTATGGCAGCCAACTGCACAGATTTCCGTATTGCAGAGTGTTGGATTTCCGACGGAGTAAATCCCTTGTCGTCGTAAACAATATCGGGCCACAGCTTCTTCCAGCTCGCATTTACGGTTGCAGGTTTCATCTCTTGAAGTGCCTTTTGAATATTCTGCAGGCACGTGGCTATGGTGTACTGCCGCCAGTATGCCTTCAAGTTGAAGTCTTCATCCTCGTCATCTTGGGCAGCATCCACACACGCAACGAGGTCCGCCAAGGTATTCTTCGTGTAGAGGGCCTTGAACGCCCTGATAACCCCCTGGTCCATTGGTTGAATTAATGACGTGGTGTTGGGTGGCAGGAACTCAACCTGAACGCCCTCACGCGACAGGTCAGTTGCGTGTCCACCAGCGTTATCCATAAGGAGAAGGATCTTGAATGGCAAGCCCTTCTCTAAGAGATATTCATGGACTTGCGGGATGAAACACTGGTGGAACCAGTTGGAGGTCAGCATCTTCGTAATCCATGCTTTTTGATTATGCATCCAGTACACGGGAAGGAGATTCTTATTTTTATTTTTCAAAGCGCGAGGATTTTTCGACTTATAAATAAGCCCCGGCTTTAACAAAAATCCAGCAGCATTGCCACACATCACGAGGGTAACGCGATCCTTGAATGCCTTAAAGCCAGAGGCTTTGGCTTCCTCTTTGAACAGGAAAGTTCGCGACGGCATTCTCTTCCAAAACAAGCCGGTTTCATCCATATTAAAGACTTGTTCCGGCTTGTATCCACCTTCAGCGATAATGTTCTTGAAAGTCTGGTTCACGTAAGTTTCAGCAGCGGCAGTGTCAGCGGAAGCAGACTCCCCATGCAGGGAAACGCTTTTCAGGGCGAAGCGTTTCTGAAACTTCGCGAACCATCCTTTGCTTGCGGAAAAACGTTTCTGAGGCTGGGAATCAGTGGATGTCCCTGGTTGAGGATCATCTGCATCATCATCATCTTCAGCATGGTTGCCGTCGTCGTCTTTAGGTTCCTTTGCAGCAAAATTCTCATATAAGCTCAAAGCCTTTGTTTGGATGGTGTTCGTATCCAACGCTATGTTCTTCTTCCGGCAGTCGGCAATCCACACAGCTAAAGCACCTTCCATGCGTACGATCGTTTTATTACGCGTTGTAACGACTCGCTTCGCTGATCTGCTAAAGGTGATTGCAGCAGTCTTTCTAATGTTCGCCTCGTCCTTCTTGATGTAGCGAACGGTGGATTCGTTGATGCCAAAATGGCGGCCGGCGGCCGCGTAACTTCTACCATCTTTTAACATGTCGAGAAGCGTAACCTTCTCAGCTATCGTCATCATCCTTCGGTGGCGTTTAGGCTCACTACCAGCCTTACTAGAAGCAGAACGCTTGGGAGGCATTGTAACAGAAAGTTCAACAAAAAGTTCAACTTAAAACAGTCGCACACAGCACAGATTAAACTTCACAAAGTTAAGAACGTCTACTCAGCAATACGCGGAAAGAGAAAGTGAACGATGCAGCCCCGCGAGAACTTTGATGCTGCGGGTAGAAGATGCGGGCAAAACACCAATCACAGGCTAGATAACAAAACTTGAGTTTTGATTCGTCATCTATCAGCGCTTGAACCAATCACAACCCGTCTTACAGTACTATGGCGCGTTGGTTACTCATAGAAGATGCCCCCGCGCATACTGAACGTACGTAGATTAAGTACAATACCGTAATAATAATAAATAATGATAATAATACTGTACAGTAATAATAATAATAATAATGATTAATAATAATAACAATAATAATTTTATTAACAACAACAACAATAATAATAAAAATTTACGTACGCTATTTTACGCCTCTCTCTCTCTCTCTCTCTCTCTCTCTCTCTCTCTCTCTCTCTCTCTCTCTCTCTCTTTCTCGTACGCTTACAGTATTCGAAATGTGATTTTTGCAACAAAGAATATTATTGGATGCAGTACTGTACTACGTACGTATACATACAAAAGATTCATGGAAAAGAAGCACATCCATTACAGTACACACCATTCTAATATGGTATGACTGCATCTGATTTGCGTTTCATGTTCGATTTAATTTTACTACGTACTGAATTATCGTATGATCACATTCTCTTTTCGTGTTTTATTTCTTTCTGTGCCGAATTATATATCATATGTAATGCAATGAACAATCAGTAAGAGCAGATATTACTAATTACAGTATTAATGGAATTACAGGTAACAAAATATCGTATTTGGTTGTCTTCAGATTTCGCGGTATTTTCGAATTTTCCGGAAAATCCGCGATATGTATATATATATGGGTTATGGGAAAACCCCGCGAAGTGGTGAATCCGCGATTGTCGAACCGCGAAGTAGCGAGGGTTCACTGTAGTTAAATCTCCGATCCCTAAAGGGACCTTGTGTTCCACTTCACCAGGCAACAAATTTTCTCCTGATTTAAGAACACAATGTTCTTACACACTCGGACAGCAACCATACGAGTTAAGGAACTTCATGGTCTCTCTTTCGACATCGCCCATTATTGAGAATGGCGAAAGACAAGGTTCAGTTTTGTCCCTGAGTATGTCACCAGACACAGTCTCCAGAGGTGACGGATCCTACACAAGTCTCAACTAGGTAACGGTCGATCCAGATCATCCGTTACTGTACCCAGGGTAAGGTATGAGACTTTACCTAAAGAAAACGGCAACAGCCTGCCCGGGTCCCTCCTCTTGTCAGCATCGAGAGAGACTAGAGGAGGATCGCCGAAACATCATCTCGACATGACGACTCACAGTGTCAGGGGTATAACTATGCCCCTGGTCCTTCTTAGCAGATTACTCTGTGACGTAGGTTTTACAAGAAAGGATGCGAATGCTCCAGGTGACTTTCACAACCTTTCTCCTGCAAGATGTAACCCACAGGAACTCGATACGATCTCTATCGGTTCAGTGGTGGCTGCACAACAGCTGGTTGTATACCTCAAGCTCCTTATTGGACAAGTAGCAGAAGGTTGAGGGCACTGTTACCCGGTTTTAGTCTGCGTGAATGAAAAGATTTGACTGGCTCTTATTCTTTTCTTCATCCTACCCTCTCGTGGGGAAAGCAGCATCCTGGGTTCTCTGCATAGCTGACCTCAAACCACTGCGGGTAAACCATGCTTCCTTGTGTTCCTAGTATTAAGACTAGTACTGTTACGTCCCCATACCCTGACGAGGTGCTATTTGGAAAGTCCTAGGCTACAAGTTTCCATCTAAAGAACCTCAGAACGACTTCCTAGGACTAGTCACACTTCTTCATACCTCACACACAGCTTGCGTAGGCCGCAGTCCTTGCGTAGCAAGGTTCTAGCGAGGTGCAGGGACTCCTTATTTCTTGGGTGCTTACACACTCATAAACAAGCCCTCGGGCAAAGCCAAAAATCCAGACTGGCAGGGACGTCCACCCTTCCTAATGGGTGAGTCACTCCTATTAAATAGCGTGGTTTGTATTCCAGTTATGGAACAAATGACAAATTCGTAGATAATTTGTATTTTTCCTAACTATACAAACCTTAGCTATTTAATCAAACTTGCCTGCCAGCCCTATCCCCCTTGAAGTCCTACCTCCAAGCAGTGAGCTCAAGCACAGGTGTGTGTGAGGGGAGGGGAGGGGTAGCAAGCTACCCTCCCCTACCCCCGCTAACTAGCGTTGTGGGTAGTAAATCCTCGTTAAATTTTAATGGCTCGTCATTTCAGCTGCGCCGAAAGTAATACCCCTATTAAATAGCTAAGGTTTGTATAGTTAGGAAAAATACAAATTATCTACGAAATTGTCATTTTTCCTATAAAAAGTGCGCATACTGTTGGGATTACACAAGTACTGTATTTGAATTGGATTTACTCGCATAGCCATTTAAAGTACTGTAGTGTGTGTGAAGCACTATCATTTGTTTGTTTCTAAAATGCATTTTTTTTCATTTCAGATGATCATCCCTATTCGATGTTTTACATGTGGAAAGGTAATTGGTAATAAATGGGACAGCTACCTGGGACTTTTGTCTGCTGAATACACAGAAGGGTAAGTATTATAAAGCACTATTAATAAGAACTAATCTGCTTTGAAATGGCAGCAAAATCAGTTCATTAACCGTGAGGAATTACTACACTAACTAGTCAGAGAAAATTATTGCATTGTTTTTTCATTGCCAGATTCAAATAAGAATGAAAATTTTGTGTATTTTTTCTTAATGGTCAACTGCAGAAATTGTTATAAAAAGCAATGAGATTTTCTTAGACAAGTACAGTAATTGTTCCTGTACGATAATACAAACCATTGTACTTTACTATAGGAGTTAGGAATGTTGCAAAAGCTGGAATTTGGCAGTTGAAATCTTATTGTACCGGCGCAAATACAAACCCTCCACTATTTATAGGGGTATACTTTTGGCGTAGCTGAAAGACGAGCCATGATAATTTTTAGTGAGGGACAACTACCCCATCCGCTAGTTAACGGGTTGGGGTGGGATAGACTGGCTACCCTGCTCACTCTCACCTTTTGGCTGAGTAACCATTTTACTTTATGGCTAGATAGAGGACGGACATGCTGCCCTTCTTTCCCGCAAAGACTTGCCTTGATTGTTATTCGGTTTAGTTTATTCTTTTGTGCGTGTTTTTATTTTATACTTATATATGAGTGTATTTATGTATATATGGAAACATACTCGTATGTTATTAAATACTTGTAACTTTCATTACATGACAGCGTATCTGGCTGTCTCTGCCATAAGGGAGTCGTCAATGTGTTGATAATACTACCCCCTTACCTTGCCGCCCTCCCCCATCGTGGGTGGCGGGCAGTTCCTCAGAGGGGTTACTTCTTTCCCGTTCGTGGGTTTGGTGGCGTCCCCCCCCCCCTTTTTTTTTTTCTTTTTTTTTTTTTTTCTTTCAGTACTTGAGTTAAAGTTTATATCTGTTTATAATTTAACTTTTCAACCCTCATTCTGCTCCCATTGCCAATTGCCAATGGTAGGCTAACGCACTTCCTCGGCTGGCAGAGCGAGTGCTTAACTAATTTGTCTGTTCCCTTTCGAGGAATTTTCTGACAAGGAATGTTGACTTATTCCCTGAATAGTTCATTTTAAATATCTGACTTACCCGGTGGATATATATATAGCTTAAGTCCCTGACGTCACGGCAGAAATTCAAAACTCGCGGCAATCGCAGGTTGAGAAGCCAGGTGTACCACCAGTGAGCCCTCACGCAACGGTACTTAGAACCATTCCATGTCTCCTCAGATTTTCTCTGCCGCTCACGCAGGCAACATCGTTGTATATTCACTCGTTATTAACCTAAATTTTGGCAGTTATCTTGGTGATGTACTCCTAAATTGGTTATTGGTATTCGCTTATTTTGGTTTTGTTTGGTATTTGATCGCTATGTTATAGCTTGAAAGGTAGTATTAGAAGTTTTTTTTACCTACTGTAAACTAACGAAAAACATGATGGCGGTAGGTAAACACCCCGCCTACTCTATGACGTCACAGTCATATGACGTAAGCTATAGTATGACTTGCAAATGCACATGTTTTCTTGAAGCTCAATTAACTATCTAAAGAGTAGCAATTTTCTAGAATAAAATGATGTTTCCTAAAAAATTGTGGTTTGCTGACGAAATCGGATACCGTATTTTAAGCTATGATTG
>NC_090734.1:70932105-70967105 GCF_036898095.1 Palaemon carinicauda
TATATATATATATATATATATATATATATATATATATATATATATATATATATATATATATATATATATATATATATATATATATATATATATATATATATATATATATATATATATATATATATATATATATATTATATATATATATATATATATATATATATATATATATAATATATATATATATATATATATATATTATATATATATATATATATATATATATATATATATATATATATATATATATATATATATATATATATATATATATATTATATATATATATATATATATATATATATATATATATATATATATATATATATATATATATATATATATATATATATATATATATATATATATATATATATATATATATATATATATATATATATATATATATATATATATATATATATATATATATATATATATATATATATATATATATATATATATATATATATATATATATATATATATATATATATATATATATATATATATATATATATATATATATATATATATATATATATATATATATATATATATATATATATATATATATATATATATATATATATATATATATATATATATATATATATATATATATATATATATATATATATATATATATATATATATATATATATATATATATATATATATATATATATATATATATATATATATATATATATAATATATATATATATATATATATATATATATATATATATATATATATATATATATATATATATATATATATATATATATATATATATATATATATATATATATATATATATATATATATATATATATATATATATATATATATATATATATATATATATATATATATATATATATATATATATATATATATATATATATATATATATATATATATATATATATATATATATATATATATATATATATATATATATATATATATATATATATATATATATATATATATATATATATATATATATATATATATATATATATATATATATATATATATATATATATATATATATATATATATATATATATATATATATATATATATATATATATATATATATATATATATATATATATATATATATATATATATATATATATATATATATATATATATATATATATATATATATATATATATATATATATATATATATATATATATATATATATATATATATATATATATATATATATATATATATATATATATATATATATATATATATATATATATATATATATATATACTTTATTCCTATATCTGTTCATTTAATATTTTATATAAGATATTTTATATAGGATTCAGAGAATACCTATTGCTTTCTCATTCAACCCCTTGACAGAATAGTAAGATCACTCACAACGGGCATGTCTACATTTGGTCTTATGTGAAAGAGTTTAAAAGTGCAAGTTTTTAATGCTAAATTAGTGCAGTGAATTTATGCAATACAGTGGAGGGTGTTCTGCTCGGACCTGTCGTTATCCTAGCCTTAAACCTCTTCCAAGCTCCCAAACCCTTGGGAGAAGGACTGTCGATCGACGAAAGGAAATGAGAGGAGTTAGCTTGGCGCCGAGCGTCTTGTAAGACCCGAGCAGAAGTCCCCTCGAGTGTTCCTGTTGACGCTTCCCAGAACACTCGCCCTCGCCATAGGTAAGGCGAGGTAAAAGTTTTATCTAATGTCGAATGCAGAGCTTTGGCCAGCTAGCTAGTAACGCTGCTGTAAGAGTTTGACACGATGTTTGTAACTTAGTGCAACTTCTTTGTCTCTTTTGTTTGGTGATCGACCGTTCTAGACGCGAATGGCATAGTTCCGAGCGTCTGAATCGCGAGTGTGTTTTATCGCGAGCGTCTGAATCACGAACGGCATTGTTCCGAGAGTCACACGACGCTGAACGTCAAGCAGTTGCATGACGTCTGGCTTCCAACAGTTTGACTTGATGTCGAATGTTAGGCAGTTAAACATGACGCTGAGTGTCGTGCAGTTCCATGGCGTCAAGCTTCCAGCTGTTGGACTTGACGTCAAATCCCTCTTAATGAGAGAATGCCTTGATGAAGTCATTGAGCTTCAGCACGGTATTTCATTCCCGTGCTGAAACTTGGTGACGGGCAAGAGGGTTCTCGAACTTGGGGAAATTGCTCCCTCAGTTCGAATCTAAATTTCTCTCTTTCACCTTTTTCTTTTTCTCAATATTACTTCGACCTTATCCTAATTTCATAAACTTTCTTTGGTCTTGCTTTCCAAACTCTATGAGAAAAATTTCCCTCTATATGTGTGTATATATTATGTACATATATATTTATTAATTTTTTTTTTTTTCTCCTATGGCTTGGATGGTTTTACATCCATTGTAGCCCCGGCGGGGATGTTCATACATCCTTTATTGCTGCCTGCTTTGATAAGTGGGAGGAGGTATCACGGTTGGGAGGTGTTTGCATTCAAAGCTATATATGAGAGTATTGGATGATTTCAGCCATCCCGAAGATGGTTTGGACCTTTTTGGCGGTGTAGTGGTTTGCGGACTGTGGCCAAAGGTAGCACCCAAACTGCCTAGTATCCGAATGCGGACCACAACCCGACGTTCACCACACAACAAACGTACAACGGTGGAATACCCAAAAACCTAAGTAACAGTTCAAAGCACTGGGCACCACCCCTTGATTTATAATGGGCAAGGGGACCCAGCTAGATCCTGACTTAAACCTTTGCTTCTCTAGCTTGCTGATCATGAGTATAAGAACATTAGGTGAAAGGGATTATCATAAGTTATTTGAAAGATTAAAAAACAGTGGCTGAGTAGGGGAGCCGTGGTGGGAGGTTTCTAAAATTAAAGGCTGTATACATAAAAACAAAAAAAATGTTTATTTGGAAAAACTAATAGGAATAATATTACAGTATATCAATTAGAATAAATAATCAAAGGAAAAATTAGCATCCCTTTCGTAAAACTTCAGCATCCGGGTAACAAAATAAACCCATTACACAAAAAAGATTTCCACTGGGGGGACACTCATAAGTGTTCCAATACAGTTCAAGTATAACCAGGGGCACTTCTAACCGTGCATCTATTTGGGCAAGTACCAATATGCCATCTATAAAGAACATATAACGGTGAAAAATACAGTACCACAATTTTCCCTAAATCAATACTGTTCTCATCAATCTCCCGTCCACCATTGGGATGCTATTTAATGTTCATGACACACTCTCATATAGCAACACAGTAGCTTACTTCTAGTTACAAGGTATGGATATAGAACAGCATCACCGACTAGTACAGACTGATAACAGGAAATATTCTAAATTTGCTCTCCCTTACACTCCCTACTGAGTGTAGGGGCTGCTGTCAATACCTGGAAAGGAACAATAACACATTAAGACATTTTTGGAAAAAGGGGGGCTTGAGGGATACAAAAGAAAAAAATAAAATCAAATATATTTCATACACACAAACCATTAAAGTTTTCTCAGTCACAAACCCTTATATATTGCATTCCCCCCCATTAGCCCTCAAGCCCATCCAAAAAATGCCTCGTAACTGACAGCAACACCCCACACAAACTCTGTACATTCAAGTGGAAAAAGAAAATTTACCTTGCAAAAAAAATTCAGTAAAAAGGTAGGATGATCAACTAGAGATTTAATTCATCATCCCTTCCTTAAGTTACATATCAAATTACATAAATTTACACTAGGTACAATGCATTTTTTTCCACAGACTCATGACTTAACAAAAAGCAATAGGAATAGACAACCTTTTAAACACAATGGAGATCCAGTACTTACAAATTAAAAGTTAGATTATTGTCTATTCTTCCCAACAATGCTTCAATAATATACAATATAACAATTTCCATATCATACAGAAAACATCAGTATTACAGGTATACATTCAGGATCTAACAAGGAAAAAAATTACATCCATTGCAGTCCAAAATCAATTTAATAAACATACAAAACTCATTGATTTAGGACTACAGGTGTTACCTGATAAAAGCAATTTACTGAATTTATTATAACTGTCATGGTCAAAGTCAATTTACAGTACAACAATAAATACAACAGTTACAGAAACCGTGACTAAATAAAGATTTCCTCACACCACGTGTCCCTTTCCCAGCCTTTCAGATACCCAATGTGGGAATTAAAATATAAGTAATAAGAACAAAAAAGGGTAATTACTATCAAAACTTTCTTTAAAAACTGTACCAAGATTAATTCCGTGGGAGATTTATAGTTCTTCTTCTGAGTCTCAAAATTCTGTCTCGGGACATGCGCCGGGATTCAGCAATCTGCTGGCGAGCTATATTAATTTCTCGCAGCACAGGAGACAGGCTAAGCCGGCGACTCTCCAGATACAGGCTGGGTGTCTTTAATCGGTCGATAACCTCACATAACAGTTGGTATCTGCGGGTGATCGACATACTTTGAGGTAAACCAGAGACAGAATCCGTAGACTCAGAAGAGGACAATGAAAATCCCGAAAAATCAGTCGATGACTCGGGGCAACTTTGTATTTCGGGCGACCCAAACAGTGCTGTAACGTTCATGTTTGATATACCTGACTGTGCCACTTCAGCTTCGAGCTCTGACCGGTGTTTTAATCCACCATCAGAATGTAGGAAAGGGTTTAAATTCTGAGGTGACTTAGGAATGGAGGATGGTTCCCTCTCTATAATATTCGTCTGGTCAGTGAGATGAGGTCTCCACTCCAGGACTCGAGACTGAACTAAAGGTAGGTCAAGAACAGGACCCTTTGACCTAGTCCATGGGGGACTAAATCCACTAAAGGTGGGATCTTCAGGCGACAGTCGGTCGTCACAGTTGGGTGGCAATAAACCAAGAAAGTCATTATCAGGATAATTAGACACTGCCGATTCAGAAACAGGGCTTTCTAAAGTAGCAGGTCTTGACCAATCTGGACTGGAACTCTTGGAAACACCAGAAGGTAGTTCCAATAATGGAATACTGGAAACTTCCCAGAATTCCCAACTCCCCGGAGGATGAACGATACCTTCCTCTTGGAAAGAAGAAGCTAAGAACTGGGGCGTTGGCAATTCAGGAACAGGACAGTGAACCACTGACTCGGGAGACAAAATAGGGGCTTTACACATTCCAGTGGGGCTGTTCTCCCATAGTTGGAGGACCAAATGATCTCGAAACGATTCAGGCTTTAACACAGGAGTCTCATCACAATTTTCCGGAGGATATAACCTAGCATCCAGTGCTTTCTTTCTCTCGTAAGTCCTAGCTGGCTTAAGAATGGGTTTAGGCTGAGTAGTAGCCATAGTAGGAAGGTGACTTTTCCTCTGTCCTTGGGACTTGTTACAATCTCGAGACAGAAGGTAGGACGCCACTACTGCAGCCACCCCATAGGAGTCGCCATCACTACTAGAACTAGAACTCTCAGAGACTTCAGAAGAAACAGGACTGTCATCCATGAGTTCTGGACTACTCAGAGTCTCTGTAACAGGATCAGGACCCTTGGGATACCAGAGAAAGTGCCTCCTAAGATAAACTGGAGGTTCAAACCAAGCCTTTAACTGGATATGGTGAGCTTTTACCAGTTCACCATCAGGCAGTCTCTGCAGCTCATAGGTGACCTTATTCTCGTGTACCTTGGTAACACGGAATACCCCCTCAAACCTAGGGATGAGCTTGTTCGTCAGAAGGTGTCCCAACAGGTGCACCTTCTTAAGCACCAGAGAACCCTTTTTAAACGGTTTGTACCGAGGAAGTCCTTCCGCCCATGGGTCTCTCGTTTCTGCTGATAGCAACGGGATACTATCAACATCGTGAGCACCCTTCAGTATGTTCTCAGCTGGTGTACAGCCAATCTCAGTGTGGTGGGAATGGTTGTAGCTGAGAACTGCTCGGGATAAGAACTGGTCCCATTTCCGAGATTCCCCAGAAATCACCCTCAGTAACTCACCAATGGTACGATTCACTAGTCCACTGCACCGTTACTAGAGGGTTTATACGGAGTTGTTTTCACATATACAACATTATACCGCTCCAATAACTCAGTAAATTCCTGGGAAATAAACTCAGGGCCGTTATCAGTCAATATCCGGACTGGAACACGAGGAATAACAGGAAAAACTCGGTCTTCAAGCGCCTGGCATATCGTACTGCTCTTCTTATTCCTTATGGGTACTGCCGTTACCCACTTGGAATAATGGTCGACTACCATCAGACACCCAATAAAACCAGTACTGGTTGTTGGGAGACTCACAATATCCATAGCAACCAATTCAAAGGGAGAAGAGGTCACCATTTTCAAGGTCGGAGGGGCAACCACCTCCCTTGAGACCTTACAAGTCTGACATTCCCAACACGTCCGGCACATATCTCTGATTACATTAATTAAAGATCTGTGCCAGACGAGTCGACGGAGCATTGCAATCATTTTTCCCGATCCCCCAGTGAGCATTCTGGAGGTGTGTCTCGGCAACTAGGTCAATCAGGACACTGAAGGTGACTACTGGGACTACTGAGCCGTCTGGGTTCCGCTTCACTAGCAAACCCTGGTGAACTTCCAGGTTTGACCAACATCTTCTATAGGGTAGACAGGAGCGTGGAACTCGAGATGCAGGAACCCCAGAGTAGATCATCTTAATGACAGATTGAATCTGTCGATGATCTCCTTGGATCTTGGACACCTGACTGAAGGACAGAAGAGCATTTCCAGAGAACACTCCCTGATCAGATTCAGGATCAGTTACCTTCATAACAGTGGTCTTGGTATGCAGGGAGGAGACTGAGAGTACCTTGGGAGACAACTGAAGAACAGTAGTGTGCTCATACACCAACTGTTCTCGGGGTGAATCCAGTATATTCCTACCAAGAACATAACAAAAGTTAATGTCTTTGGCAGCTACCACCGCATAGTTAAACAGCGGTAGCCCCCACCCAGAAGGACACTTCACCTCTAACTGGACGTAGCCTAGAATGCTGGTGCAGAAACCAGTCAACCCCTCTAGCTGTTCTCCTGACAGTACCTGGTACTCTATGCCAAGTTGGCTCAGTACAGACTCACTTACTAGACAAACCTGTGCTCCTGTATCAACAAGAGCACAAAATAAGGTCTCCTGCATCATTACTATACCTACTGCCGAGTGTTGAGACACATGGGTACAACTCGACTGACGAGGTGCCTTTTCTGTCACGTACTGGATTACAGGACAATCCTCCGGCGCTTCCTGATCATCAGTGATCAAGCCCTCAGCGTCAGGAACACGAGATTTTACCTCCGCCTTATGGCCCAGAATCACGTCATTTGGAGGGACGTAATTGCGGAGCTCAATCAGAGGATTAAAATGCACTCCAGACAGACACTGAAGATGCACACACTGAGGCTCAGTCACGGATGGATCACGATAGACTATGGGACAAGTGGGACCCCAATGGACCCAGATTTCCAGGTTCAATAACTTTGATGCTGCCAATAGCAACTCCAGAGCTGGGACTGTACCTGGAAATCTCATTGCCTTGATCCTGTTCCTGCTGGTCTTGTCCAGTTTGAAGCCTAGTCGACCGGCGTCTTTCAGAAACTGCTGAACTAAGGCATCCCGGAGCTTGGCTCCCTTCAGCGGAGAGTCGGGTGCGACATCTGACCCTTCTGTCCAGCAGTTCACGACTAGCTCCAAGGATTCGATGAGAGAATCTGGACCACCACGAACCTCCTTATACAAGGCCAGTCCAGTAGGCAACTTCGGAGTGCTGGGTTCAGTAGCTAACAGATAGTCAGTCAATGCGGGCCAGCGGGATAACCAGTCAGCAGCGGCATTCTGATCTCCTGGACAGTAATTAACTATAAAGTTAAATTCGGACAGGTCCTCCAGTGTCCGTGCTAGACGACTGTCCACCATCTTCATGTCATGAAGGTACATCAGGGGACGGTGATCAGAATGGATCACGAAGAACTGACCATAAAGGAAGGCCCTGAAGGTTTTCACTCCCCATCGCAGAGCAGCCAACTCACGCTCAATGGTAGAGTAACGGGTCTCGCAGTCAAGGAAAGTCATGGAGTCGTACGCTATCACCCGACGCTCCCCTGGATGCCCCAAGGACTCCTGGCACAGACAAGCACCAGCACCTTCACCGAAGCGTCAACAAACAACTCCTAGGGTTTAGCATCAGCGGAGTAGTCAGGGTATGACAACATAATGTCCTCTTTGATCAGTTCCTTCAAGCGCACAAAGGCACTGTCCATTTCTGCAGTCCACTTCAGTTTCCTAATTCCTTGAGATTTTCGTCCTCCAGTCTTCGCAGATAATGGTTTGGCTATCTGTGAGCACATGGGGATAAACTTCCTTTGGAAGTTGACCAGTCCCAGGAATCCCCGTAGCTCACGCACAGTGGTCGGTTTAGGGAAGTCTTCCACTTTCTGGATGTATTCTGGTAGCTTACGCATACCAGAACGTCCAACCAGATGACCAAGATACTGGACCTCGGCTTGAACCCAAGAACACTTCCCGAGTTTTATCTTGAGTCCGTGCTTCTGGAGAGTAGCCAAAACTCGTTCTACCAGTTTCATGTGTTCTTCGAAAGAAGACCCAAGTATCAATATGTCGTCAATGTAGACAACCACCTTGGCTTTCGGGAACTCTTGGAGAATACTCTGCATTTCTCTCTGGAACACTGCAGGTGCATTTTTCAGTCCAAACGATAAGCGTCTGAACTGCCAGTGTCCAAAGGCAGTAGAGAAAGCCGTGTATTCCTTACTGTCCTCTGCCAACGGTAACTGGTAGTATCCACGAACCAGGTCAAGGGTTGTAAAGTATTTGACTCCTTGAAGTCCAAATACAGTCGGCCATGTTAGGCATCGGGAACTTATCAGAGACAGTCACCTTATTCAGTCTACGGTAGTCCACACACAACCGTATACTATTGTCCTTTTTTCGGACTGGAACAATGGGTGAAGACCAAGGAGAGATGCTGGGTTCAATAATACCCAGTTCATGCAACTCCTTGCACTGTTCCTCGATGGCGTCAGCGACGGGTTTGGCAAACCGTCGAACTCTCTGATAAATGGGCGTCTCGTCATACAGGTGGATGCGTATTGGTGTGCTTGAGCACTCTCCCACATCATCATCACCAGTACTGATGACTGGAAGATGATGTCGAAGCAATTGACAAAACTGGTCCTTCTGAGAAGAGTCCAGTTCGTCGGAGAGAGACAGATTGTCTATCTCTTCCAATACGCTCGGTTCAGGAGTCAGGTCACACTCCTGCGCTATCAGGCAGGATAGAGGAGCATCCACCATTACCATGGTGAACACTTTCCCCAAGAGATCGCCCTTCTTGATCTTGGCAGTTTCTTCAGATGAACCCTTGATTAAAACTGAGGCTTTTCCATCTTTCAGTTTGAGGATGCCAGGAATTGCCGTAACTTTCCTTGACAGACCGGGGGTTATGATGTCGCCATCATAATACATTTCCGGCCAACAGTTGGTCGGACAAGCAGGGCACCTAAAAGACGTGTCAAGTCCCTTAGGAAAGTTAACACTAACTGGAACAAGTACTGGCTCAATACTGGCAATCTTCATTGAATCGGTTGCGTGGACATCAAGTGCATAAAGCACTTGCTGACAACAGGCTCCACGTATCAGGACATAATACTCCCAAAGAGGCTCTTGGGGGGTACTGCCAATGCTCAGCCGATTTCGGGCTCCGTCAACTATCACCCCATTTGCTCTCAAGAACTGGTAACCAAGCACTACGTGCTCAGCCATAGTTCCTGAAGGCACTACATGGAACACACCCAGGGCGAATGTCATTCCATGCAGTATAGGGGTCAACAGTACAGTACCTAGGGTCTTAGGTCCTGTTTGCTCTAAACCCTTCAGTCCAATGGTGTTGGGTACCATCTGCAGCTGGTAATCCTGTACTACTCTCGATGACAGGAGGTTGACCTCAGCTCCGGAGTCAATGAGAGCATCCAACGCTCCCGATGGAAACTCAGACATGGTCACTGGGACAACCATGAGTGGTACAGGAGCCAACTGCGCCGGGTTAACCCTACGAAGGGTTTTCAATACAGCTTCAGTTTCTGCTTTCTCCCTGGAGGAGTCAGTTGGAGAAGCTCTGGACTGTGTCGAGGACAGGTTATCACAGGCCAATCCTGAAAGAGCCATTGGAGGTGCAATGACTTTTTCAGGTTGAGGGGTAACCTTGGAAATCGAGATTTCCGAGGCTGCCGCCGGAATACTAGGAGCATGTACCCTAGCACTCACACCCTCCTTCGATGTAGCCCCATCTTCTACACTGAAGGCCTGGTGTTTAAAGCCCTATGATACTCCTCAGTTCTTGACTTCCTGGGCTTTGCCTTCTTGCTCTTCTTCTTCTTCCCCACAGTCCGAGAAGGAGCACTGGACTCGCTCCCACTTCGGGTCTCCTGGCTACTGGTTGATCCAGAATAGGATGACGGGGTCGGAGTAGCATTCACCGGTACTGCTCTCCACCTTGAAGGAGTCTGGACTGAGGTAGTCTCCCTCCCAGGGCTGTGGGCATTAGCTGTGTTCTGGACAGGTGATCTGCTCATAACCGGCGCCTGTCGTCCACACTGTGCCACATGATGGTTGGACGAGCCACAACGTAGGCAGAGGTTGAGGCGTCTGCGACACTCGTCCACCAAGTGCCCTGGTTTTCGGCACCAGGCACAGTACCTCCTCTGGAATTGGGGAGATCTATCCGGGGTGCGCGATGGTGGCAGGCGCACTTCCACAGGTGCAGGTTTAGGGACAGGTCGAGGAGGAGTGCGTAAATACGCTCTGTTAGGTCCAGGCGAACGGCATATGAGCCGTGCCATGACTGTCCCACACGACTGATGGCCAAATCCTCTGCCTTCTGGCTTCGCTGACGGGATGCCTCGTCGAGAACACTCAACAGGTGTAGAACATCCTGCCAAGTGGCCTGACGGCCAGCGGAGACATTAATGGTGGCCAGAGACTGTTCCAGCCAACTCGCAGCTCGGCTCGGAACAGTTCTGAGGAGCTTCCGCCTAAGCTCCCTCCGGTCCAAACTACGGCGAGGATAGGCAGACTTGTACAGGGAGGCTCACCGGACGGCGTAGATTTTCAGCAGTTCGCCCTCGCCACAGGTAGCACTGCTGAACCGGGCCTTCCTGCCCGCATCACGCCTCTCTCGGGCTTCTCGGCACCAGTCAAAGAGGCGTTCCTTCATGTCGGGGTATGAGACCTCGGGACCCCCCATGGCTGAGAACGCCTCATGAATTTCTCCCTTCAGAAATTTCCCGAGATCAACAGTCCATCGACCAGAGCTTCCTGCGGTATACTTACTGGCACAGTAGGCCTCGAAATCCCTCAGGAATCGGGCAAAACTCTGGCCAGTTTCCAGCTGGAAGATTCCAGGCTTGGGGTTCCTCCTGGAGTCAAGGACCTTGATAAGATCAGACAGACTGCGTTCTGTCTGGAGGGACTGGACATGGTCGGTGGAGACAGTGTCTTCTGAGCTGACACTGAGGCAGGAGCTGGAAGTGTCACTACCAGAATCTTCACTGGTAGACTCCTGCGATGAAGATGTCATTTCGGGTATGGCTGGTCTGGCTCTTTCCTTGGCCTGGCGTCTCCGCTTTGGGATAGCCCCTGTCTGGGCAAGAACTGCCTCAGTGGTAGCTGCTGGAGCTTTCTCTGGCCTACTGGATTCGGCCGGGTTATCCAAAAACTGCTCCCCCAGTCCAATGGCTGCAGGCTCTGGTGGACTAACAGAGTTAGTTGCCAGAACAGGCGAGGAAGCAAGCAGTCTACCTAGAGCAGGAGACTCCCAGAAGCCTGATACAGGGTTGGTTAACGGTGTGAACCCTGGAGGGGGCTGGAGACCTCCAATCAGTGGCTCTGCTCCAGTCACTGGAATTGCCAGACCATTGTAATTTGGCCAAGCAGGGGACGTAGATGGAGCACTGGTGGTCACTGTGGTTGTGACCCCAGTGGCAACGTGGCACGTTGGTGACGGCTCAACGGTCTTCAGGGCCGCCACTTGAAGTGTCAGGGACTTGACCTGAGTTGTCAGGTCACTGACAATCCTGACAAGACTCTCTACATCCCGGCTCAGGCTCTTCTTAGCCTTTCGGCGTTTACTGGATGAGGCCATCTCTAAAGGTTGGTGTTTCCCGGGTCTGGGCACCAAAAATTATGTAGTGGTTTGCGGACTGTGGCCAAAGGTAGCACCCAAACTGCCTAGTATCCGAATGCCGACCACAACCCGACGTTCACCACACAACAAACATACAACGGTGGAATACCCAAAAACCTAAGTAACAGTTCAAAGCACTGGGCACCACCCCTTGATTTATAATGGGCAAGGGGACCCAGCTAGATCCTGACTTAAACCTTTTCTTCTCCAGCTTGCTGATCATGAGTATAAGAACATTAGGTGAAAGGGATTATCATGAGTTATTTGAAAGATTAAAAAACAGTGGCTGAGTAGGGGAGCCGTGGTGGGAGGTTTCTATAATTAAAGGCTGTATACATAAAAACAAAAAAAATGTTTATTTGGAAAAACTAATAGGAATAATATTACAGTATATCAATTAGAATAAATAATCAAAGGAAAAATTAGCATCCCTTTCGTAAAACTTCAGCATCCGGGTAACAAAATAAACCCATTACACAAACAAGATTTCCACTGGGGGGACACTCATAAGTGTTCCTATACAGTTCAAGTATAACCAGGGGCACTTCTAACCGTGCATCTATTTGGGCAAGTACCAGTATGCCATCTATAAAGAACATATAACGATGAAAAATACAGTACCACAATTTTCCCTAAATCAATACTGTTCTCATCAATATCCCGTCCACCATTGGGATGCTATTTAATGTTCATGACACACTCTCATATAGCAACACAGTAGCTTACTTCTAGTTACAAGGTATGGATATAGAACAGCATCACCGACTAGTACAGACTGATAACAGGAAATATTCTAAATTTGCTCTCCCTTACACTCCCTACTGAGTGTAGGGGCTGCTGTCAATACCTGGAAAGGAACAATAACACATTAAAACATTTTTGGAAAAAGGGGGGCTTGAGGGATACAAAAGAAAAAAATAAAATCAAATATATTTCATACACACACAAACCACTAAAGTTTTCTCAGTCACAAACCCTTATATATTGCAGCGGAACTATTCTCAAGTGTTGGGTCTTCGGAATCCAGGGGGATCCAATGCTTGGGGTAGGACTCTCGGCTTTTGGCCGGAAGCCCGTCATTATAGATATGGGGAGGATGATTCCATAATTTCTTGGTCTCAGTCCTAACAGGCGGGTTCAGCTTACACCTGTGCCTCTATATCTGTTTTGATGCTATCCTTCGGGTAGGGTATGGAGTGGACCATCTGGGAAGTATACTCTCATTGTGCCGATAGTGGAGAGTGCAAATTTCCTTTCCGACGTGTGATGGCCTAACATTCTCGAGCAGGTACATCAAACTTACCCTTTTCTCTCTCTTTCGTCTAATGGATTCTATAAGGAACGAACCCCCATCCCCTGGATAAGCTGACTCTCCCCCGGCACTGTTGACGACCTCTGCTAATGTGATAAGGGAAAGCTCTGTTGATGACCTCGGAACGGGAAAGGACCATTCTACTGATATTTCTAAATCAAGTAATTTGGGTAACACGAGGAAACTTCGAATCCTCCATGTTACACAAATTTCAATAGAGACAAATTATGATGATCTATGTAAAGCATTTGAATGCTATGGATGCATAAAAGAAATAAGGATGAAACTTGAAGCTGAAACTTGGGATTCATGGATATCTTATAGTAGTTATGATGAAGCATTTAGTGCAATAAGTAACTTGAATAATATTAAAATTAATAACTTGAATGTCGCGGCTGCTCTCTGCGATAAGGTACCAAAAGATTTGGATGTGTATAGTCCTGCCGAATGGTTGGAAAAAGACGCAGATTTGGTTATGCCCTCCCAGAGAAATCCAAAACCACCGATGTGGCTTATAGCTGAATGAAAGGGGGTTACAGGGAATTATTTTAAAATATGCAAATTGATTCAGAAAAAAGTAGGAACTATTGCACCAGACGATATATCTCGTTTTGGAAAAAATAGTTTCCTTATCCATGCCAAATCCAGTACACAGTCGGTAATATTGTCCAATATGAAAATAAGTAATGATGACATTAAGTTAGATGTCAAACCCCACCTAAATTTTAGCTACGGAAGGGGCGTAGTTTTTAACAGAGATCTATATGATTTTACAGAGGAGGAGATACTGGCCATGTGTCCATTAAATGTATGGAAAGTTCATAAAGTCCCAGGTACATCAATGATAATCCTACGTTCCAGGATGCTGATGTACCTTTTCATATTATTATCGAGAACGAAAGGATTAAAGTAAGACCCTTCAAGCAGAAGCCATTGCAATGCTTTAATTGTTTTAAATTTGGGCACTGGTACCCGTCCAAAGTTTGCAAAAATGAGATGATGTGTGGTATTTGCTCCAAATCTTACCATGGAGAGTGTCCACTTGGAGCCAGGTGTTTAAATTGCAGCTCAAATCACAAATCCACAGACAAGAGCTGCGAGCTATATAAGTTGGAGGAAGCTGCCCTCAACAAATCAAACTTAGAACATATAAGTGTGACCCATGCCAAAAGACTATTAAATAAATCAAATACATATGCTAAGGCATTAAAATCAAACCAACCTAGCGCTGCCAATAGCTAAAAAAAAAGTATACTATCTGACAAAATGTCAAATAACGAGGTAACCATATTACCTCCTGAGGCTTTACCACGGTGTATTAACACTAGGTCATTGCCCATTGCTGTACAGCCTTCAGCCGCCATTACAAAAAATAATACAAACCTCTCTCAGGCCATGTCCTTGCCTGATCTGTTGGAGGTTCCACTTAAGACTAACTTACCTGATGCACCTGTTGTGGGAAAGGTGCAAAAACCTCGAATCCCACCATCTATTAATCGTAAAAGAGAGAGACCTCCATCTCTCTCTCCACCCTCCATTAGAAACGTTAAGGTTATGACATCAAATGAATTTGATGTTTTGTCTGTTGATGTTTCTAATGAACCAGAAGATGAACTGAATAAATCAGAAATTCAAGTTGAGGTCCACCATCCACCTCAACAAATAGATAAAAAGAATACAAAGAAAAACACAAATGTAAAACCCAGCATAACAAGACCACCTCTGAAGAAACCTACTGGTAATAATGTTAAATTAAAAACTGCTAATGGGAAGACCTCATCCAAGATGTCTTCCAGAAATAATCCATAGTTTTCTCCTCCATTTTGCAATGGAACTGTCAGGGTTTGAGGGCGAAATATGAAGAACTTAAAGCTCCTAATTCATGAGCATTCCCCCATAATTGTATGTCTACAGGAAAGTATGCTTGATTCTAACACTCCTAGTCCTCGAGAGTATGTTAGCTATAGAACACCATATAATCAACAAGCAGGGAGCCATGGCGGAAGTCTCATGTACATTCGTCGAGATGTTCCCCAAATACCTATGTCTATACGTACAACCCTGCAGGCAGTTGTTGTACAAATTGATATAGGGAGAAAATATACAAAATGCTCTCAGTACTTACCTCCAAATGATAATATTTTATATGATGATTTAGCAGAAGTCATTCAACAACTCCCTCAACCTTTTCTCTTACTGGGAGATATGAATGGTAGACATCCTTTATGGGGTGATGTTTTGGCCAACACAAGGGGCAATATTATCTCATCAATTGTGGAGAATGAGGATGTGGGACTCCTTAATACAGGAGAGCCCACACACTTCCATGTTCAGATAGGTACCTTGTCATGCATTGACCTTTCAATTGTAAGCTCTAACTGCCTTCTTGATTTTGATTGGAGGACATTAGATGATTGGCATACTAGTGATCATGCACCAATCATTATAAACACCAACAATGGTCCACCTTTACTGAGATCGCCACGATGGAATCTTGACAAGGCGGACTGGGAAAAATTTTGTGAGCTAAGCGAAATTGAGGGGGATGCTGAACAGGTTGAAAATATGGATGATGCCATAGACTTACTGAATGGAACTCTCCATACAGCAGGAGTCGATTCAATTCCCAAAACAACAGGGTTATTCAAATGATGACCAGTCCCGTGGTGGTCTTCAGAACTAACTGCCCTCCACAGAGCCACAAGAAGATCTCTCTAACACGATTGCGTAGACGCAGAACTGATGAGAATTTAATTATGTACAAGAAATGTAGAGCACAGTTCCGTCGTGCCATGAAAGAAGCAAGGCGCCAGTCATGGATGTCTTTTGTTTCCTCCATTAACAGTAGAACACCACCATCTGCTGTGTGGAGGAAAGTAAAAAAGATAGCCGGCAAATTCACCCCCAACCCACCACCAGTGTTGAAGGTGAATGGTCAGTATATAACTGAAGCAAATGAAGTTAGCAATGCCCTGGCTAGTCATTTTTCAAATGTATCCAGCAAGTGTGTAGGAGCCCCTGGTCACCAGTATAGGAGCGTTGAAGAAAAGAAAATTTTAAATTTTGCAACAAGAAGGGAAGAGTCTTATAATTCTCCTTTCACTGAAAGAGAATTTGATTCCGCACTTGCTCATTGCAATGATACAGCCCCTGGACCTGATGGAATTCCATATGCAATGATTAAACATGTACATTTTAATACAAAGATATTTATTTTAAGCATTATTAATAGAATATGGCATGATCATAGTCACCCAAGTGTTTGGGAACTAGCCATTATTTTAGCCTTTTTAAAACCCGGTAAAGACAAGTTTTTAGTAGCAAACTATCGTCCTATTGCATTGACATCTTGTTTATGTAAAATCATGGGGAAGATGGTCAATGCAAGGCTGATATGGTACCTTGAAAAGAAAGGTATTTTATCACCGATTCAATGTGGATTCCGAAAAATGCACTCAACGACTGATGTGTTGATACGACTTGAGTCTTCTATTTGTGAAGCCTTTGCTTCCAAACAGCACCATGTTACAGTATTTTTTTTTTTACCTTGAAAAGGCATATGATACCACATGGAGATATGGTATACTTAAAACCAATCATGAAATCAGATTGAGAGGAGAGCTGCCACTATCTATTCAGGCATTTCTTTCACATAGAGTTTTTCAAGTGAGAGTTGGGGAAGCTCTATCAGAGAGTAAGTGCCAGGAAGAAGGAGTTCCTCAGGGTAGTGTGCTGAGTGTAACCCTTTTTGCACTAGCAATTAATGGGATATCCTCAGAAATTCCCCTTGATGTTCTCTCAACATTATTTGTGGATGATCTCTCCATATCATTTGCTGGAGCCAGAATAGCAACGGTTGAGAGAAAACTACAGCTCTCAATTGACAAAATTATCCAGTGGGCCAATATGAATGGATTTAAGTTCTCGACAAGTAAAACTACTATTGTACATTTCTGTCGTATCCGGGGAGCGCATCCAGACCCGGATATATACATTAAAGGTCAACGGATCCCATGTGTATCGGAAACCAAATTTTTAGGTTTGATATTTGATTGTAGACTTATATGGGTTTCTCACCTAAAAGCGCTAAAAGCTAAATGTGTTGAAGCTCTGAATATTTTAAAAGTATTGTCCCATACATCATGGGGGACAGACCGCAATACTATTTTAAAATTATACAAGGCCTTGATTTTTTCCAAAATTAGTTATGGTTGTGAGGTATATTCTTCAGCCACCCCAAGCCGGTTAAAAATATTAGACTCGATACATCATGCAGGTATTAGATTGTCTACTGGAGCTTTTAAAACCTCGCCTATCCCAAGTCTCCTTGTTGATGCTGGAGAGTTACCTCTAGACCTTTACCGAATGTCTTCCATTCTTCGGTATTGGTTTAGATTGCAAAGAGTCCCTAACTCTCTAGCCTTTCAGACTGCAAGCCTTGTAAGACACGCATCATACTTTGAGTTGCACCCAAAATCTCCTCAACCTTATGGCTTTCGGGTGAAACGATTATTAAATAGTCTGGATATAATTAGAAATAAGGTACTTCCATTCAAGGTATCATCAACGCCTCCATGGAAGTTACCAGAGATATCTTTTTGTAAATATTTTATTGGAGATAAGAAGAATATGTCAGACGTAGAAGCCAGGTCTCTTTTTAATGAACATGTTAAAGAACATAGAGGATCAACTTTTATCTATACTGATGGCTCCAAATCTGATGCTGGCGTTGGATTTGGAGTACATAGTAATGGTTTTAATTGTAGAGGTGCACTTCCTCTGACCGCTTCCATATTTACTGCCGAACTGTATGGCATATTAACCGCTATTGAGAAAATAGCGTTGGAGAAGGAGGGTAATTTTAAAATTTTTAGTGATGCAAGGAGTGTCCTTCAAGCTATGGAAGTTTTTAATTCTAATAACCCTCTAGTTTTAAAGATTTTAGAATGGCTTTTCATTATTGGACGGAGAGGTATAACAGTTCAATTTTGTTGGGTTCCAGCACATGTAGGTGTGTCCGGGAATGAGAAGGCAGATTCACTGGCTAAGGAGGCTCCATCCGAGTTGCTGCCAAGAAGGTATCCCATTCCCTGTAATGATTTCTTACGTGACATCAAGAAATTGGTTTGCAATAAATGGCAACAGCAATGGGATAGTCAAGATGGCAATAAAATGAGGGAAGTAACAAATGACATATCTCCTTGGAGGTATAATATGATGCCCCGAAAATGGGAGACGTCTCTTTGTCGTCTCCGTATTGGTCACACGAGTTTCTGCTGAAGGGCAACACCAACCGTATTGTGACGACTGTTTAGTACCTCTAACAGTAAGGCATTTGTTGACCGAATGCCCCAAGTATAACAACTTGCGGAATAGATATTTGTTTGAGGCTCGAGGTGAGGGTGGCAGGTTTATCCTTGCCAAAATAGATATTTGTTTGAGGCTCGAGGTGAGGGTGGCAGGTTTATCCTTGCCAAGATTCTTGGAAATGATGTGTCCTACCATGCAAGTGGCATTTATAGATTTATTTCAGAAGCAGGTCTTCTGAAAAATATTTAACTTTTATGACATTCAATTTTTATGATTTTAATTGAATACTCTTTAATTTTTTATTTTATTTCATTTTTTATTTTTGTATACATAAATTAAATGTTACCGGCGTCAATGACCTTAGATGTCAGGATGCCTGAAACTTTAAATCATTCATTCATTGACGTCAAATGTTAGGCAGTTAGATGTGACACCGAGCGTCAAACAGTTGCATGGCGTCAAGAGTCCAGCAGTTGGACTTGACGTCGAGTGTCAATATCGCGAACGTCTTAGTTCCGATCGTAATGACCGTAAGCGTCTAGCGTTGGAACATTGTTACGCCAGGCGCTATATTAAAAGATACAGAAATAAATATTAACTGGAAAGATATTATTTTCTCAGACCAAGGCCCGCCCGCTTGAACTAACTCTTGGTGTCTGTTGGAGGGCGAGAATTAAACCTCTAAAAGCATTGAGGCCAGAATTCAGGACCTTAAGGAGTTGACTCCTAGGAAACAAGACATCTCTACCTCGGTTAGAGACTTGTTGGAGGAAGGGATTGACAATCTCCTTTCCCCTATTTATCTTTTAGTGGAATTCTCTTAGGAGAAGTTCTTAAGATCCTTCTCCCTTCAGTTGACTTTAAGAAACTCATGAGTTTTTTCTGAAGTTTCCAATTTATTTTGTGCCTGCTGCTCCTTGTCCCACCTTCAGAGTTTTCGCTAAGGAAGGTGTCTAAGGAGTCTCTGTTCACTAAGATGGTGTTGGTAGGGCAGTGCAATAGCACGTCCTCAATGCAGCATAAAGAGCCTAATTGCAGATGTTGGTGCAGCAACACTTTCAGCTGGAGCAGCAGGAAGCGCATTAGTGCTTTTGTGAGAGAAGGCAGAGTACCTTTTTTTGCTGTGTGCTTGTGGACATAGGTCTTTGGGGTCTTGAGTCTGATCCTCCGTCAAAACCCTGAGCAACAAATGCTGCAGTACAACCGGCTTTGTGAGAGAATTCGTTGTACATAGAAAAATTCTCGATCATCTAATAGAGCCTGAGGATGATGGGAGACTGGATGCAATGAGGCATAAAAACCTATGAAGCCAGCTTCCTTATCAGGTATGCCAGGATAGCAAAGGTGGAGGTCTAGCCACATTAAAGTCGAGGACCTGTTGGCAGCCCCACAGAGACTTTTACAGCCCCCTGGGTGGATCGCTGAGTCTCTTAAGGAATGCAGGCAATGAAGCAGGATAACTTTGCACCACCCCTTTTTTCTTCCTCTCTTCTCCCTCAAGAGTTGGTCAAAGACACAGGTTTTGGTGTCTAAATCAGCAAGAAAGTTTCTGCATACTTTTTCTCTAAACCACACTGACAACAGTAGGAGCCAGACTTAACTACTTCCAGCAAGCCTGGAAGAGGAGAGGAGCAGACCTTTGGTCCGTGTTATTACTAAAGGATGGATGCAAAATCTTTTTCCTAGTGAAACCTCCTTTATTAGTTACTCCGATAGACCTCTGCTAAATACAGAGAGGAGCCTAAGAGACAGGCTATGCAACATCAAATGTCTCTCTTTTTGGAGAGGGAGGCTATTGTCTGGTCCTGGATGTCACTGCTCTCAACGCCTTCGTTCAGAAGACAAAGTTCTCCATGGAGACATCGAAATCAGTCCTTACAGCAGTAGGAAAGGTCCACTGGATGGTCTCTTTAGACCTCCAGGATGCTTACTTCCACATCCTCATCCATCCGAACTTCAAGCAATACCTAAAGGTTCGTGTATAGGAGGAAATTGTCCAGTTTTGGGCTCTTTGTTTCGGTCTAAGCACCACCCCTCAAATAGAGGGTGCGTCTGTTAGGACCTGTCATTCTTCTAATCCATAGACCTCTTCCAAGGAATGTCGACCTTAAAACTTCTTCCAAGCTCCCTATCCCCCTGGGAGAAGGAATGTCGAACGACAAAGGAAACGAGAGGCTTTAGCTCCAGAGCAGACACTTCCTCGAGCATACCTATTGACGCTTCCCAGGACGCTCACCTGCATCATAGGAAAAGTGAGGTAAAAGTTTTTTTGTCATCTTCGAATGACGCAGCGCCCAGACGAGGCTGGCGTCAACTTCCAGACCTCTGAAGAGGAAGGTGGACACGGTCAATCAGCGTCCTATCATGAATCACTTTGCAAAAAATTTTTCACTTTAAGAAAAGAGATTTTCCAGACAGGCTGGGAATAAGATAGTCACACAATTAAAACAGTTGAAGAAAATAAGTTTAGACAGTAGAAAATGTAGCTGTAGTCTATAACAGGGGTAAGTATAATAGTACAGTACATATGGTACTGTATATTTTGTATTTGTACAGTATTGTACTGTATGTATTGTATTATTTTCCATTTATTATTATATGTTGTAACAACAACTTAATTTACAGGTTTTAACAGTTAGTTTAGGTATAGTGTATTGAATGGTTCAAATGTATTTTGCTGTACAGCATTTCATTGTGGTTATACTGTAGTTTTATTATAAGATTTAATGGGGAGTTTTGTAGGGTTTGGAACGAATTAGGTAATTTGCATGTGAAATATGACTCACAAAACAAAAAAATCACTTTACGAAAGCCACTCCAGAACGAATTGATTTTGTTGTGAGGCATTACTGTAGTTGCTTTGGGTTCTGATCATGATTTTGGTGGTTCACATGACATGATTCCTGAGGATTCCATCAGGAATCAGTGACAGAGTTTCTGCGGGTTGTCGTTGCGACGATCCCTCACGGTCGCGCAAAGTAGATTCATGATCCCTTAGGATTGTGAGAAAGGGATTCATGATCCATTAGAGTCCCGCGAAAGGGATTCACGATCCCTTAAGGTCACTTAAATGAATTTAGAACTCCCAGGTTCTCGTTGGGCTGTATCTCTTAGTTCCCGCGATCCAGAGTTTTTTCTGGAAACTCTTTGGTCTACCCTCCCCCCCCACGGGATTGGTCTTCCAGTGTATCGTGACTCGTTACATCACTCTACACTCCCAGCTTATTACTATATGAGAGGTAGGCTGCTCTCACCAGCACCGATCCTTTCTTTTTCAAACTAACCAGATCTAATAAGATCAATAAATTCCTATTGATATCTTTCAGGAACATTTTTAATTGTTGTATAAAATGGTTTATTTGAGTTAAGGTATGGAATAACTGAGGCTTTTCTGGAAAATTGGCTAAATTCCTCTTTTAAGATCTCCAAAAAGTAGGATCAGTAAACTTTGAAAACTGTTTATGGATGGAATATCAGTGTCATTTTTGGGCTCTAGCCATGTCGTTCTGATGGAAGGTTCCTATAGGTAGCTTTCTAAGGGATATTTGATTACAGTGATATTCCCAGAGAATTAACTTTTAGGTCTCCAGAATTCTAACCCCTGGTGCGAATATCCTTAAAATTTCTTTTTAAACATTTAAACTTACCCGCTGGTTATATAATATAGGGATTTTGACGAAGGAAAAATCTATTTCTGGGGAGAGACCTGTGACGCCCGGTGAAAAGGGTCCTTCTTTACACTTTTCTGATATAAACCTTCCAAATATACCAGAGAAAGATAAAAGCATGGAATGCAGAGGTTACTACCCTCGCGCGAGCACCTTGTAGGTGTCGTGTATAAAGCAGGGGCGTGTGAAAACCACTATTCACAGGCTGTCTTCCATTTAGATAATTCCTTCATCAAAGGGAAGGGTCGTAACAGAGGCCCCAGATACCGCACCTGAGCCACTCCACCGACGCCCGACGCGAGCGCCCTCTGAGACATCCTTCTGCAAGAACCAACGGCTTGGAAAGGAAAGGGTGGGATCGTACAAAATAACGGGGAAGGGTTTCACCGGGCGTCACAGGTCTCTCCCCAGAAATAGATTTTTCCTTCGTCAAAATCCCTTTATGACCTGTGACGGCCGGTGAAAATGTACCAGAGAATGCCTTCCAAGCCCAATGATAAATAGTAACCTAATGAGGAGAGAGATAAACACCCTGTAAGGAAAATAATATATTATAATAAGGTAAGTAAGCATAAATTACAAATTAGCCAAAGGACATAGTGAACGTAAGGCTAAATAAACATGATAACAAGGAAGCATTTGAGTATCAGAGCACAATATGCAACAAAACTTGACATGGCTAAGAATAACCCAACACTAAAGTTACAGTAAACACAATAACAGTTAATAACCATAGGAACTAAACATGGAATAAACTTAGGGCTAACGAACCACCAAAGAGAGCGGCGACGTGGTGCGAGTGGCAGGTAGGAGGGAGAAGAGGAGAGATGGATGGAAGGAAGAACAAGAGATTAATGGGGAGAAATGAGGCTCCCAGCTGTAACCGTTGGGTATTTAAGGTCCTGTAAGTTCTTTAGATAGTGGCGTTTGAAAACCATAGGAGATTTCCAACCCGTGTACTTTTTAAGGTCATCAAAATCCATATTTTGGAAATAATTGATGGAGGTAGCTACTGACCGGATATCATGAGCATGGGGAAATGATTCCGGATTAGCTTGTTTAATGAAGTATAGGATTTGTTGCCTAATGCCTTGAATGGAAATAGGTCCTCCTTGTTCTCTGATAAACAAGGAGCCAGACGAGCGGGTGGCAGTTCTAGCTAAAAAGGCCCTGAGAGTAGTGACTGGACACAGAGAAGTATCTTGGAGAAGAGGAATAATCTTCCAAGGGCACCACCTATTTTGTGGGTCCTCATTTTTAGCTAGGAAAGCTCTGTTTGGAGAAAGAAGTACTTCACCTGAAGGGAGGAAATCTATGTTTTCTGAGTTTCATGAGAGAGCTGCTAGTTCTGAGATGCTAGCACCCGAGGCCAAAGCCGTTAGAAATAAAGTCTTCCTAAGAAGAGTGATATAGGAGCAGGATTCATTGTCCGTGTCTGACGCAAGTTTGAGGACATCGTTCAGAGACCAAGAGACCTTTTATGGACGAACCGAAGGTCGAAGCCTAGCACATGCTTTTGGAATAGATGAGAAATAGGAATCTGCTAGGTTAATGTTAAACCCAACAAGGAAGACCCTCTTCAAAGCTGACTTGATGGTGGTTATAGTGCTAGCTGCTAGGCCTTTGTCAAATATGAACCTAAAGGAGATGGCTAAATTAGGAGTCATAAAAGTATGGTCTAAATTCTTTAAGAAATCTGCTAGTTTCTTAACGGCCGAATCATATTGACGAATTGTAGAGTCCCTTTTGTCTGATTCTATAAAGAGGACATTTTCCGGGTCGATGTTCGCATCTCTACGAGCTGCAAACTTCATGAAGTCCACAAAGTTAGGGTTTTGGCTATCCTTGAGGAATCTGACAGTCCGAGTTTGGACTACTTGGGTCAGCTTGGGGAATGGGATCCGGAAGGGACGGAGTTTCAACTCGAGGAGGAGAGGAAACCAACTGATTTTTGGCCAGTGAGGTGCTACTAAGGCCACTGCCCCTTGGAAGGAGCATAGTTTGTGTAAAACTTTCATTAGAAGATTCACTGGAGGGAATAGGTAAATCTTCTTCCAATGGTTCCAATCCAGGGTTAATGCGTCCATGGCATAAGCCTGAGGGTCCAGGTTTGGGGTCACATAACAGGGAAGTTTGTGATTCAGTTGAGTCGTGAATAGATCTACCTGGAGGCCCGGAACCAGCCTGAGTATCCACCGGAAGGAATTTATGTCTAGGGACCATTCCGATTCCAGTGGTTTCGTCCTGGATAGTGAGTCCACTATCACATTCTGGACTCCTGCTAGGTGAGTTGCTGACAGGAACCAGTTCTTGTCTGCTGCCAAGGCGAAGATAGTGACCAGGACCTGATTCAAGTTGGGTGACTTGGATCCTCCTCTGTTGATGCAGTGTACTACAGCTGTGCTGTCTGAGACTACTCTGATGTGGGACGACCTCGGAGGAGAGATTCTCTTCAGGGTCAAGAACACTGCCATGGCTTCGAGAACGTTGATATGGAACTGTTTCATGGCGGTGACCAAGAGCCCTGAAACATCTGATGTTGGGAGTAACCCCCCCAGCCACTCAGAGACGCGTCTGTATGAACTGTCACTTGTGGAGGGGGGAATTGCAGAGGAACCGATTTGGAGAGGTTCCTCGGTTCGGACCATGGGCGTAGTCTCATTTTTAAGACGGGATCTTCGAGATCTTGTCTCTTAAAGGTATTGTAGCTCTCTTTCTCCAAACTCGATTGATGTCTTTGAGTTTGGCTTTTAATAGGAGATTTGTTACTGAAGCAAATTGGAGTTGGCCGAGGATTCTTTCTAAAGCTCTTCTGGACACCTGTTTGTGTTTGAGAAAGTTCCTGATCTTGGAAGCTATCTCCCTTACCTTTTTGGGAGGAAGGGAGAGCCTGTGCTTTGAAAGGTCCCACCGAATGCCTGGCCATTCGAAGCGGCTTGATGGTTGTAGGCGAGACTTTTGAGATTGACTTGGAATCCTTCGTCGTAGCTCTGTTGCATTCTCGGTTCGACCGAGCCCAAATGAGCCAATCGTCCAGATAGGCGATGATCTGTATCCCTTGGAATAAGGTTCCTGAGTTGCTCGAGCACTGTCTTTCCCAGTTTCGTGAATATCAGGGGAGCAATGCTGAGACCGAAGGGCATGACTTTGAACGCAAAGGCTTTCTTGCCTAGGCGGAAGCCTAGGTAAGGAGAGAAGTTTCGAGCTACTGGCACATGATAATAGGCGTTGGTAAGATCGATAGAGGTGGTGACGGCCCCACGGTGAAGTAAGGTCCGTACCTGAGAGATAGTCAGCATACGGAACTTGTCGCAGAGAATGTAAAAGTTTAGTTTTGACATGTCCAGAACCACTTTCAACGCCGACGAGTCTTTCTTTGGAACTGTAAATAGGCGGCCTTGGAATTTCAGTGATCGAACCCGTTTGATTGCTTTCTTCTTGAGTAACTCTGTGGTGTACTCTTTCAGGATGGGAGTGGGTCTCTGGAAGAAGGTCACTAGTGGAGGTGGAGATCCCTGTGACCATTTCCAACCCAAGCCTTTGGATATTATGCTGTGAGCCCATGGACTGAAGGTCCAATGGTCTCAAAAGTGATAAAGTCTCCTCCCTACCGGGATCACATCATTGCGAGGGAGTGAATTTAGGTCCCTTCCCTCCCCGGGCACCCCTTGGTCTAGGTCCGCCTCAATGGCGGAACTGTCCTCTACCTCTGTAGCTTCCTCTCTGGTGTCCACGAAAGGAACCGGAGGGTTCGTAGCTAGGGTTGTATGCAGGGGAGGACATCCAAGAAGACATGGGGTTGGGTTGTGTACCTGGGGGAGCAGTGAGGTAGACCACCTGTTGAGGAAGAGCCGGTTGCTGAGAAGTCGAAGCAGAGGAAGACTGTGTTGACGTGTGGGGAACTGCCGATTGGTGATAGTGACCCCGGTAAATCTCTGCTTTTTCTTGAAAAAAGTTTGTTTGTGGGATTCGATCTTCTTTTTGGTCGTGAGGCCCCACCTTACTTGTAAATTTTGGTTTGCCCTCGCAGCATCCTGAAGAACTTTATTAACTTCATCCTGAGGGAATAGGTTCTTACCCCAGCAGGAGGACGCTATCAGCCTGTTCGGTTCATATCTGATAGAAGCCTCAGACAGAACGTATTTCCTGCAGCTAACCCGAGCCTACCAGAAGTCGTGGAGGTCAACTTGGTAGGACAGAAGCAGGTTCTTTGTGAAAACCCTGAACAAAGTTTCAGTCGGGTAAACAGAGGCTAGGGACTCTACGGAGGTGGTGGAGTGGAGGGACCTAGCTAATCTATTACGTGCCTCGAACTCGGTCTTGAGAAGATTCTCTAGTAATCTGGGAAGCTTCTCAGAAAAAAGAGTAGAGGCGCAGTCTGGGTCTAGCTTCCCTACCGTGAAGGTAGAAGAAGCGTCATCCCAGGTGGCAGAGGTACTCGGAATGAGCATTGAGGTGGGGTCCGTCTCTTTGAGAGCCGGCATGGCAGAGCCTTCCTTGACGGCCTGTATTGTCAGATCTGTCACTTTATCTATAAGTGGCAAGGTAATGGACGATGCCGTTGTAAAAATAGTGTAGGCACCTTTATGTGGGGTGAGCTTGGAGTTGGTACACCCCCATTCTGATAAAGTCCTGGCCCAGGCAGCTTGGGCCTGTTCTTTTGGAAATATCACCATTTCCTTCGGTACCTTGTCCATTCTAACCAAGGCATGCTCCTTCAGACGGACAAAGCCGTTGAATGGGAATTCTAGCCCCGGGGGGTAGAATTCTAGGTCCTCTAGAGGGCGGGTGCCTATGCCATCTAGAGTTAGGGTACCATCTAAGTAAGGAGCATGCAAGGCAAACCTCCAAGGGTTGTTTTTATCGAAGGGGGTAACTTCGACGCGTCTGGGGCTGAAGGCGGAGGAATCTGAGTTCCGGAGCGGATCAGATTCGCCACCATATCTTTTAGCTCCGTCATAGCCCCAGAGTGTTGCTGAATTTGTTCTTTAATCATATCCCTGATTAAGTCGACGGATAAAGAGGGTTCCTGAGAACCACCCGCCAATGAAGCCTTGGACTTGGCGGACTTCGACTTCTTAGAAGTTATAGTTTTACGAGAAGTACCAGGGATATCAGGAGCAGTCGAGGGTCCGGGGACCGGTGACGTAGACAATAGCGAAGCTGAACTAGGCATTGACTTATAATTACAGAGTGGCTTCACCTTGGGTCGTATGGGGACGGAGGTATCCCGAGGAGAAGCCGTAGGCTTATCAAAGCCGAGAAAGGAAGAGGTAGAAGAAGGAGTGGGAGATAAAAAGGTTTCCACCTGCTCGTCCATGGGCTCGATGTCTAAATCCAGAGCTGACGCGTCCCCCGATAAAAGAGATTCGTCTTCCGTGGGGATGGTCGCTCTGACCGCTTCAATTAATTGGGCAGCCGCCTCCGGAGTGACTGCTGCAGTGGTAGAGCCTGGGAAGAGTCGGGAGGCCATGTCTCCGTCGAGGAGATAAGGTGCGCCAGACGGAGCATTCCTGCCTAGGCCCGACACCCAAGGACGAAGAGCAGCTCTTGCCGACCGAAGAGATTCATCATCGGCCTGAAAGAGGTGAGGGGATTAGTGATGAAGGAGAAGGATCGTTCTCCGAAATAAGCGATGTATACATAATTAAGGAACAAATTAAATCATCGCCAAAGGATAAAAGGAACAAAACGAAAACCAACTTACGTCATCGTTCAGGAGTAAGGAGGACCACTCGTAACAGAGCGTGCACGATTCCGGGAACCACACCATGTATGGGGCTTGTCCCAGCTCCCGAATAAAGGAGATAGCGCAATGTGCATGCGACCGGCAGAGGTCATGTCCAACGGGATCGTTGAAAGAGGCGGGGCAGCCCTTGGCAGCGCAGCGGACCTTCTGTAAAAGAAAGGAGACATAAGTCTGGATGTTCCTTGAGACTCTGGTAAGGGATTAAGATCTACTAACAGAGTCTAGATAGCATGAAATATGTGTGGATAGAATGGTTCAATGAATGAGAGCCGGAGCTCCATATTAAAATATTTAAAATATAAAATTTTCCTGCACCAGAGTGTGCCGGAGCAATCTAAAATGGGTCCGTATCACTATAAATATTATTAAAATAAGAATAAAATAGATTAATTTAAGCTGCGGAACCTCCGACAGGGTCGAGAATTAAGTGATAGGCCCGTAACCAAATAAATTATAAAATACAAGCAGTAGCTAAAAGCCAAGGCTAACATCATTGCTAAGCGTATTGGTGATCTCCGGTGAAGCCAGAGGTCTGGTGAAAGGTCCGGAAAAATAAGTTGTGATTAATAATGAATATTTTGTGTGGATATGGCCGTGGCCGGAGTCTGGGTGCAAGGGACCCCGGGGGGATGAGGCCCTGCCAGAGGGTTGCACTCCAAATGATATATAACTATAGGTTCCAATCTCAATGAGTATCCCTCATGGCGGAGTAGAACTCAAGGCGGAGTGGATGAATGTTCAGATCCTACTCCCAAGCCGTAGCGGGGAGAGGACGGAACTACGAGGGGAACAGGTGGCGTCATAAAGCTGGCCCAAAACAATGACTCACACACGAACAGGACCTATTAATAACGCTAGCTATATTAACAGTAACCACATAATAAAATGAATCGTAAAATATCATATACCCGTAGAGGGAGAGGGGGGAGGGAGAACCTGTGATCGTATAAAACGGATAACGGGAAATCCACCTCTGCTACTCGAGGCTAAGAAAGAAAACGAGAGAAAGGGTAACTCGTGACTAGCGACAGAAAACGAGAACTCCATGCTCTCGCTCTCGTGGTTACACCATAAAGAACCTAATTAAGCACACTATAATATGATATAAGTATAACAATAAAATTGTAACGTCAAATACAAGACTACGAACGTAGAATAACGTCTGCGTTAACGAAATTTAAAAGGATATAGTCCACTGACGAACGCCTCTCAGGGTGGGTACTAAACTATAATAAAGCCAGAACGCTATTCTTGTCCGTCCAGACTGGACTTGCTAGCAAAAAGTACCATAGGAAATAATAATAATAATAATAATGGTTCAAAAAGGCGTAAGGCCAGTGACTTAACCAAGAACCTAACTGACAGCGTACCAAATGGGCAAGACTAACATGAAATTCATAGCGAGGCAAATCAAAACAACAATGGCTGCCGACACCGCGGAAGGCCAAGCCGGTCGAAATAAAAAACAACACAGTACTGGGAAGAGTACAACTGCCCGGTACTGCAAAAAGCTGTCAAAACAAACTATGGTACTTAACATTGGTATTGGTGAAGATGGAGCTTCGGCCATGATGAAAATAATCCACGAAACGTGAAAACACCGAGTACACAAAAATCTAAGACCAAGCTAGCAAGTCCAAAACAGAAGGATGTCTCAGAGGGCGCTCGCGTTGGGCGACGGTGGAGTGGCTCAGGTGCGGTATCTGGGGCCTCTGTTACGGCCCTTCCCTTTGATGAAGGAATTATCTAAATGGAAGACAGCCTGTGAATAGTGGTTTTCACACGCCCCTGCTTTATACACGACACCCACAAGGTGCTCGCGCGAGGGTAATAACCTCTGCATTCCATGCTTTTATCTTTCTCTGGTATATTTGGAAGGTTTATATCAGAAAAGTGTAAAGAAGGACCCTTTTCACCAGCCGTCAAAGGTCGACCCAGAAATAGCTTTATGCTTCTGTCCGGCAGAAATTCAAAACTCAAAACTCCCAGCAATCGCATAGATATGCCAGGTATACACTAGCGCCAACACGGAGCTAGGTCGAACTATCCCTCCTAGTATCAGGTTTTCTTCTGCCGCCATACTTTCAACATAGAAATCAAATTTACTCGTGTTTAACCTGGATTTTAGCAGTATTTTGGTGATATACTCTTGTTACGGGTTTGAGCATTCGCTTATTCGGTGTTTGTTTGATATTTTATCGCTATATTATAGCGTAAAAAATAGGATTAAAAATTTTTCAACCTATTTTTAACTATGGCGATAGGTAAACATCTCGCCTCATCGATGATATCACAGTCATTTGACGCAAGCTTGAGTGTGACTTGCATCTTCTTTCTTTTTCTACAAAGAATGATAAGTTAATACTATCTTACAAAATATTTAGTTATATAAAATGAAAGGATTATGTTACATTAAGAAAATTTTGTCCTTTTGGTATGCTTTCTTTGGATAATCTTCGATCTGTTTTAAAGATTATGCCCCTGTGGCTGCGGGGGCATATAAAAATTAGAATAGCGCCAACGTTATCCCTGCGTGTCGTAAGAGGCGACTAAAAGGGACGGGACGAGGGGGCTGGGAACCCCCTCTCCTGTATCTACTTCCTGTGAGACATCAATAAGGAGATAGAGCTGGGGGGGAGAGCGACTGCTCCCCGCACTCTAGTTTTGGGGTGTTTGAATGTACGTGGATGTAGTACGATAGAGAGTAAAAGATGTGAAATTGGAAGTATGTTTAGGAATAGAAGGATGGATGTATTGGCCTTGTGTGAGACGAAGACAAAAGGAAAGGGTGAAGTGATGTTTGGTGAAATGTCTGGTAGAGTGTCTGGGATTGAAAGGGGAAGAGCGAGAGAGGGTGTGGCTTTGTTGCTGAGTGAATGGATGACAGGTAAAGTAGTGGAATGGAAGGAGATATCATCTAGGTTAATGTGGGTAAGGGTTAGGTTAGCAAGGGAATGTTGGGCGTTTGTCAGTGCGTATGGGCCAGGTAGTGAGAAAAGTGAAGAAGAGCGGAATGAGTTCTGGAATGAATTAACTAGGTGTGTAGAAGGACTTGGTAGAAGGAATTATGTAGTTGTCATGGGTGATTTAAATGCTAGAGTGGGCGCTGGAGAGGTAGAAGGTGTCATTGGGAAGTATGGCGTACCAGGTGAAAATGAGAGTGGTGAGAGTCTGGTGGATATGTGTTGAGCAAGAGATGGTGATAAGTAATAGCTTTTTCAAAAAGAAAGATAAAAATAAGTATACATGGGTAAGAGTGGCAAATGGAAGAGTAGTAGAAAGGGCATTAATGGATTATGTGTTGATAACTAAAAGAATGTTTGGAAGATTGAAAGACCTGCACGTGTTTAGGGGTATGGCTAACGGTATGTTTGATCATTTTTTGGTGGAAGGAAAATTAGTTGTAGCAAAAGAGTGGGGGAATAGAGTAGGTGAATGTAAAAGGGAGCTAGTGAGGGTTGAAGAGCTGATAAAACCGGGGGTCAAAAGTAAATATCAGGAAAGGTTGAAAATGACATATGACGAAGTGAAAGTAAGAGAAACTGGCAATTTAGAGGAGGAGTGGAAGTTAGTAAACGAAAATTTTGTTGGGATTGCAAGTGATGTGTGTGGCAAGAAGGTTGTTGGAGGCAGCATGAGGAAGGGCAGTGAATGGTGGAATGAAGGAGTGAAGGTCAAAGTGGAAGAGAAAAAGAGGGCTTTTGAAGAATGGCTGCAGAGTAATAGTGTAGAGAAGTATGGAAAATATAAAGAGAAAAATGTGGAAGTAAAGCGCAAGGTACGTGAGGCAAAGAGGACAGCTGTCCTGAGGTGGGGTCAGGGACTGGGTCATTCATATGAAGAGAATAAGAAGAAGTTTTGGAAAGAAGTGAAGAGAGTAAGGAAGGCTGGAAAGATGGAAATGGGAGGTTGTTAAAAGGAGAGGAGGCATGGAAAAGATGGGCGGAATATTTTGAAAGTTTACTGAATGTTGAGGATAATAGGGAGGCAGATATAATTGCTGTTGCAGGTGTTGAGGTGCCAGTGATGGGAGATGAGAATGAGAGAGAGATTACAATAGATGAAGTGAGGAGAGCACTAGATGAAACGAGAGTAGGAAAAGCGTCTGGTATGGATGGTGTGAGAGCTGAGATGTTGAAGGAAGGGGGTGTGACTGTACTTGAATGGTTGGTGAGATTGTTTAATATGTGTTTTGTGTTGTCAATGGTACCAGTAGATTGGGTTTGTGCTTGTAGTGTACCACTATATAAGGGTAAGGGAGATGTGCATGAGTGTTGTAATTCAAGAGGTATTAGTTTGTTAAGCGTAGTTGGAAAAGTGTATGGTAGAGTAATGATTAATAGGATCAAGGATAAAACAGAGAATGCAATCTTAGAAATACAGGTGGTTTTAGAAGAGGTAGGGGTTGTATGAATCAGATTTTTACAGTAAGGCAAAGATGCGAGAAATGTTTAGCAAAAGGTAAGGAGGTGTATGTTTCATTTATGGATCTGGAGAAAGCGTATGATAGAGTTCATAGGGAAGCAATGTGGAATGTGATGAGGTTATATGGAGTTGGTGGAAAGTTGTTGCAAGCAGTGAAAAGTTTCTACAAAGGTAGTAAAGCATGTGTTAGGATAGGAAATGAAGTGAGTGATTGGTTTCCGGTGAGAGTGGGGCTGAGACAGGGATGTGTGATGTCACCGTGGTTGTTTAACTTGTTTGTTGATGGAGTGGTGAGAGAGGTGAATGCTCGAGTGCTTGGACGAGGATTAAAACTGGTAGACGAGAATGACCATGAATGGGAGGTAAATCAGTTGTTGTTTGTGGATGATACTGTACTGGTTGCAGACATAGATGAGAAGCTTGGCCAATTAGTGACAGAATTTGGAAGAGTGTGTGAGAGAAGGAAGTTGAGAGTTAATGTGGGTAAGAGTAAGGTTATGAGATGTACGAGAAGGGAAGGTGGTGCAAGGTTGAATGTCATGTTGAATGGAGAGTTACTTGAGGAAGTGAATCAGTTTAAGTACTTGGGGTCTGTTGTTGCAGCAAATGGTGGAGTGGAAGCAGATGTACGTCAGAGAGTGAATGAAGGTTGCAAAGTGTTGGGGGCAGTTAAGGGAGTAGTAAAAGATAGAGGGTTGGGCATGAATGTAAAAAGAGTTCTATATGAGAAAGTGATTGTACCAATTGTGATGTATGGATCGGAGTTGTGGGGAATGAAAGTGACAGAGACAGAAATTGAATGTGTTTGAGATAAGGTGTCTAAGGAGTATGGCTGGTGTATCTCGAGTAGATAGGGTTAGGAACGAAGTGGTGAGAGTGAGAACGGGTGTAAGAAATGAGTTAGCAGCTAGAGTGGATATGAATGTGTTGAGGTGGTTTGGCCATGTTGAGAGAATGGAAAATGGCTGTCTGCTAAAGAAGGTGATGAATGCAAGAGTTGATGGGAGAAGTACAAAAGGAAGGCCAAGGTTTGGGTGGATGAATGGAGTGAAGAAAGCTCTGGGTGATAGGAGGATAGATGTGAGAGAGGCAAGAGAGCTTGCTAGAAATAGGAATGAATGGCGAGCGATTGTGACGCAGTTCCGGTAGGCCCTGCTGCTGCCTCCGATGCCTTAGATGACCGTGGAGGTAGCAGCAGTAGGGGATTCAGCATTATGAAGCTTCATCTGTGGTGGATAATGTAGGAGGGTGGGCTGTGGTACCCTAGCAGTACCAGCTGAACTCGGTTGAATCCCTTGTCAGGCTGGAGGAACGTAGAGAGTAGGGGTCCCCTTTTTTGTATTGTTTCATTGTTGATGTCGGCTACCCCCCAAAATTGGGGGAAGTGCCTTGGTATATGTATGTATGTTTATTTATGCTACACAGTCCTCAGTCTATTGTTACAGTAATACTCTTTGTATCAATATTTATGAAAAGTACATTTTTCTTTAAAAACTAAGTTAAATTGTATTAGATAAAAGGAATGTCATTTTCCAATTATATTGGTCCTTTTTGTATTTTTTCTTTAACTAATCTGTTTACAAAGATTAAAAAGAATTATCGTTCAGTTAATTTTTTATACGATGTAGTATTCATGACAATCGATATAGTCTCACGATACTTTGGATCGTTGTTTACTTGTTCATTTTTGGAATACAAAATTTATTTGTATAATATTTATAAATGTTCCAATTGTTAAATGTGACTATTCGTCTTTTATTGGAACCCCTTAATATTAAGGGTTGATTTGAATATATAGATATATTCTTTATTCCTATATCTATTCATGTAATATGTTGATATTTTATATTAGATATTTTGTTACATTTTATATGGGATTCAGTGACTATTGGATTCCCATTCAAGCCCTTGACAGAGTAGTAAGTTCTCCCTCTACGGGCGTGTATACTTTTGGTTTTATACCAAAGAGTCAAAAATGCAAAATTTAAGTGCTAAATTAGTGCAGTAAATTTAATTCAATACAGTGGAGGGTGCTTCTGTTCGGACCTGTCGTTATCCTAGCCTTAGACCTCTTTCAAGCTCCCGGACCCATGGGAGAAGTTAAGTTGAGCGGCAAAGGGAAGCGAGAGGCTTAGCCTGGCGCTTAACGTCTTATAAGGCCCGAGCAGAAGTCCCCTCGAGCGTTTTCTGTTGACGATCCCCAGAACGCTCGCCCTCTGCGTAGGTAAGGCGAGGTAAAAGTGTTTTCTAACTTTAACCGATATTGCGCATCAGGCGCGAAGCTGAAAACAAAATTAAAATCATTCTTGACAGGTAATGAGCATTTA
>NC_090734.1:70972105-70974605 GCF_036898095.1 Palaemon carinicauda
ATGGAAACCAGCAACTTAACTATTCAAATGTGTTTTCTACCCATTTCCATTACTTTCTTTGTACTATACTGTATTTCTTTATAATATCAAATTGTTCTTGTAAATAAATCAAACATTTAATATACTTTAAAGTTCTAATAACTTGAAAAATGGTTAAAATTACAACCAGGATGAGTGTAAACACCATATATTTCCCGTTATAACACGACTCAAAATACAGACAAATTTTAATGTTTGTCATATCTATTGTTTAAGACAACTGGTGAATAGCAAAACCATCACTCTATAGATTAGCTTTTGTATTATTGAAAATCCAAAGTTATCAAAATAAAGGCGATTTTATATCATGCGTTTCCTAAACACGTCAAAAAGCACAGTAGAAAACGATAACCAATGTTTTGTTTACCTTTATCTCTGATCATAACGAAGAAACACGCATTTACACATCTGTATAGGTTAGTGTTTGCATCGACAGCAATCTTACGAAGTATTGATTATATGTTGATTTTGTTATTACCAATGCTCTACTTAATTTTTCTTAGAACTTCCAAATAAATGAAGTGAATGCCATTTATATAATGTTTTTCTTTATGACGCCGCCTGAAACGGAAACCTTCCATTTGTTCACGCTCCATCTTCGATCATAATAAATAAACGAACGCATTAACCCTGGATAGGTACGGTCCTCGGACACCCCTTTAAGGGTATACTCGGACGCGAACGACCCCGACGCCAAAAAAAATTCTTGAAAAATCAGTTTTTGCAGTAACCTCCTTTTTTCTTTTGCCAAAAAAAACTTCAATGAATGCTTAAAACAACTGTAAAGATAAATACTACTCATCTGCAGAAAAACTATTTATTATAAATATTTTAAAAAATTAAGTAGAAAAAAAAAGACCTGACATAAAAATTCATAAAAAAAAAGTTTATACATATATACACAAATCCTTTTAGGAATTGATTCTTGAATGTTTAGGACACATCTTGATGTATTTTGGATGAAGTCAGACCCATGGAGGTGAAGATCTGAAATGAGAAAAAAAGGGTAACTTTTTTTGGCCAATAAAAATTGTCCAAATTTCATGAATTTTTTTGGGTACCCAAATGAAATAGGAAGTGGCTAATTTTTTTAGGGAATAAACATATGTTATCCTAAAATAGAAATATGTAAAAAAAATCTTCATTATTTTGTAAATTACATTTATATCAGGGGCCATATCTAAAGGTAATTTTTTGAGTACTTGGAAATTTCGTAAAAAAATACATATATTTAATATATAATATGATATTTATGCAGGTAAAAATACACCAAAATATCACAAATTCTACAGGGAACAAGAATATATATAGATAGGGCAGCTTACGCTTCGGATATGTCCACAAAATGGCCGCCAACCACACTGACTCAGACTCCCTAATCTGCCACTTGAAATGTAGGAAGGGTATGTCAATTTCAAGGTGTTATTTACTAATCTAATTATTATTGGATATGCATAAAAATTGTATGGTGGGTTGCTGGATAATTGTCGATTATTTTACGACTATATAATTAAAATTCTGACCCAAAAAATTTTTTTTGAAGGGAAATAAAATCGAAAAAAAAAATGTAAAACAATATTTTAGCTAAAAAAATTTGATGATATTCAATCAAAAAAAAAAATAAACAAAATTTTCCGACAAATAAACATCTAGAGGAATCATTACTCTGTGATAGTTCCTTAGTACGTAGTAATTTTGAAAGAATTGGGAAAAAACGAAAAAATGGCAATCACCGGAAAATCGAACACATACCTATATATACGCCATATCTGGCTAAAAAAAAGATAGGCATGGGTAGCCAGATCATCTAGAAACACTTTCCAACACTATAAAAATATAAGTTTTGCGACACTACTTGCCAATTCCTTACGGTAACATGACTAAGCAAAAAAATGCAAAACAAATAAAAAGGGGCACTCGTGGAAAAATGGCCATTCTAATATACGGCATTTCAGAAAAAAAAAATTTCAGCCACGTGCTAGGCAAACCATCAAGGCATATTTTCCGACAAATAAACATATAAATGAAATATTACTCTGTGATAGTTCCTTAGTACGTAGTAATTTTGAAAGAAATGGGAAAAAACGAAAAAATGGCAATCACAGGAAAATCGAACACATACTTATATATACGCCATATCTGGCTAAAAAAAAATAGGCATGGGTAGCCAGATCATCTAGAAACACTTTCCAACACTATAAAAATATAAGTTTTGCGACACTACTTGCCAATTCCTTACGGTAACATGACTAAGCAAAAAAATGCAAAACAAATAAAAAGGGGCACTCGCGGAAAAATGCCCAACATTCTAATATACGGCATCTCAGATAAAAAAAAAAAGACATGCACGTGTTAGCCCAACCATCAAGGCACACTTTCTAACACATAAACATGAAAAAAAAATCAATAATATACGGCAATTCCTTACTACGTAGTAAATTTTTACAAATATTGAAAAAAA
>NC_090734.1:70982105-71077105 GCF_036898095.1 Palaemon carinicauda
GCGCTCACCTGCGCGCCAGAGATCTCCTGTACGCCAGCGATCTTATCCTCGCCCACACACAACTGTGCGGCATCATCTTGATGCGCGCCACGCGCGCCCACGATCTCCAGCTCGCCAGCGCTCCCCACCTGTGCGCCAGCGTTCCCCTGCGCGCCAGCGCTCGCCTGCGCGCCCACGATCTTCGGATCTGGGCGCAGGAGGGAAGATCCTATCTTCTCCTTCACATCAGCAATCTCCTACGCATCTGTGGACCTCACATGCGCGCGGTGGCGCGCAGTCTCCATTGCGCGCACCTGCTGCAGCCCCTGCTGTGCGCCCTGGTAGAGGTGCTCGAGATCCTGCACGCCCACGCGCCCGCGAGCAATCACCTACGCGCGCTAGCGCATGCAAACCCTTCTGCGCACCATCGCTCGCCAACGCTCCCACTCGCCCAAGCACCATAGATCGCCTGCTCGCTCACGCGCCCCCTTGCCAGTGCGCAGTTGCTCGGCGCGCTCACCTGCGCGCCATAGCTCGCCTGCACGCCATCGCTCGCCTGCGCGCCGTCGCTCTCCTGCACACCAGCGCTCGCCCGCGCGCCCTCGCCCTCATCTCTGTGCGCGCCCATGCGCAAGCCAGGGAAAATCCTATCTCGCTAGCACCAGCGCGATTACCATCAGGATTCACAGCGCGAGCCCCCGCGCGAAGCTACAGGAACGAGAGCTTCCAGATCGTCTCCACGTCCCCCCCCCCCCCCCCCGCAAGCGCAGAACAGCGCGCTCGCAGGAGGAGGGGAAATCTTCAGATAGGTCCAGGAACCAACCTCCTTCTTCCCTTTCCTTTCAGGCAGGACCAGTGGTGGTTTCCACTCCGAAGGATCGCCCGAGCCCCTTCCCTTCAGAGGGTGTCTCGGACAGCGCAGCTGTCAGTAAGCAGCCTTGGTTCGGGTCCCTCATCAGAGCGGTCGTGCAGGCGGTCAAACCTGCCTTTGCTGAGATGGGCCTCAAATCAATGGCAGCTCCGACCCCACTGAAGAGGAAGAGAGGAGTAGAAATCTTGGTGACTTCTCCCAGGGCCAAGATGGCTCCTAGGAAATCCTTGAGGCAGGCTCCTCCCCCCTCCAGACTTTCTCTCCCTCTCCTGTGGACGAAGACTTTCCGTCCTTGGGAGAGTCTACCGAGGTGAGGCGTTCTCCCATCGCACCAATGGGAGAAACACCCTCGCTCAGAAAGATCGTCCAAGGGTGGGGCGGAGAGGAGCCCACAGACTTCGTTGTTGGAGACCTGTATTTGTCCCAGGAGGGAACCGAAGGACTCAAGACCATCCCCAAGTCATCCTCGAGGATCCGTCCAGAGCCAACAAGACCTGCGGAGAACGTCCACGTGTCCCCCCAAGAAGAGCCTTTGGGGACTGAAGACTTTGCTGCCAATTCTCCAGGAGGAGAGCCACAGGAGTCAGAGCATGCCTTCTGGCAGGTTCTGACCCTGATGAGGCATCTCAACGGGCTCCCAGACCCTGAGAGTGTCCCTTGTGAGGGCAAGGAAACGGTCCTGGACCGAGTCCTTAGCACCCAGAAGCCCGCTAAGGCCAGTGCAGCTTTGCCCTGGTCCCAAGGGGTGAAGAGTGCCAGGGATAAGGTTGAGGGCCAGCTCTCCGAGCTCGCCTCCTCAAGCCGTTCCACTGCCGGCAACAAGCTCCTCCCTCCTCCTCGTATCCACCAGAGGAGGTACTTTGAGATCATGGAGAAGTCTTGCTTAGCTCTTCCCATGCACCACTCTGTGGAAGAGCTTGCCAAGGGAGTTCCTCTAGATAGGCTCTCTAGCCGGCAGGTGTCCTCAGCTACAGAGATCCTAAGTCAGGAGAAGGTTGCGAAGTGTGCCATGCTGGCTACTTCGTGGTTAGACATCTGGCTGGGATCTCTTGGCATCCTGTTGCGATCTGAGGACCTATCCAAGGAAAGCACCAGGAAGGTCCTGGAGACCTTCCTCCTTTCGGGCATCCGCACCATTGAGTTTCTGGCCCACCAAGTTTCGAACTTGTGGGCCAATTCTATCCTGAAACGACGTGATGCGGTGGCAGAAAGGTTCCATACGAAGGTCCCAGCCGTCGAGGTCAGCAGGCTCAGACATTCTTCCCTCCTGGGAAAGAATCTGTTCGAGCCTAAGGATGTGGAACAGGCAGCTGAGAGGTGGAGGAAGTCAAACCAGGACTCTCTCCTTCATAGGGCTCTTACATCAAAGCCCTATAAACCTCCAGCTCCTCAACAACCTCGCCAGTCCAAGACAACGAAACCGGCAGCGGCAGCAAAGCTAACGGTGTCGAAGCCCTTTCCGGTCAAAGACAGGAAAGGCAAAAAGTCCTCCAGGGGAGGTAAATATCATAGAGGGGGCGGCTGAGGCCGCAAACGCTAGGATTGGCAGTCCCCCTGCATGTCCACCAGTGGGGGGATGCCTAAAAAGTTGCGCGATCAGGTGGCAGCAACTCTGGGCCGATTCCTGGACAATTTCCGTAATCAGTCAGGGATATCGCGTCCCGTTCACAACATCTCTACCTCCCCTGACAGCGGATCCAGTGTTGTTGAGCTCCTTTACCATGGGATCAGCAAAGTAGGGGAGAAGTCGAGACCATGCTAAAGAAGGACGCTCTCCAGGAGGTTGTCGATGGTTCCCCAGGCTTCTTCAGTCGACTCTTTCTTGTAAAGAAGGCGTCTGGAGGCTAGAGACCTGTCATCGATCTCTCAGCGCTGAACAAGTTTGTCAAACAAACTCCGTTCACCATGGAGACGGCAGACACGGTCAGACTTGCAGTGAGACCACAAGACTTCATGTGTACACTGGACCTGAAGGACGCGTACTTCCAGATCCCAGTCCATCCGTCTTCAAGGAAGTACTTAAGATTCAGCCTAGACAACAAGATCTACCAGTTCAAGGTGCTGTGTTTCGGTCTCTCCACAGCACCTCAGGTGTTTACCAGTGTGTTCAACCTGATTTCTTCGTGGGCACACAGGATCGGCATCCGTCTCCTCCGTTATCTGGACGACTGGCTGATCCTGGCAGAGTCGGAGTCGACCCTTCTTCGACACCGAGACAAGCTTCTGGAAGTTTGCCAAGATCTAGGGATCATGGTAAACCTCGAGAAGTCTTCTCTGCTTCCAACTCAATGACTGGTATATCTAGGCATGATCTTGGACACCAATCTCCACAAAGCCTTCCCATCAGACGACAGGATAGCAAGGCTGAGGAGGGTCGCAGACCCTTTCCTCAGTCGAGAAGAACTTCCAGCCCAATCGTGGTTACGTCTCCTCGGTCATCTTTCTTCCCAGGCCCGTCTAGTTCCGAACGGCCGCCTCAGGATGAGATCCCTACAATGGCGGCTCAAATCCCGTTGGAATCAAGGACTCGATTCCCCGGACGTCCTGATCCCTATGGGTCCTGTGGAACGGACGGACCTTTAGTGGTGGGTGACAGACGAGAACCTACGAAAGGGAGTGGATCTTCTCGTCCTCCCCCCGAATTTGATGCTGTTCTCGGACGCCTCAAAGAAAGGGTGGGGGCCCACTTTCTGAACCACAGGACCTCAGGCCTGTGGTCAGAATCAGAAAAGTGCCTCCACATAAATCTGCTAGAAATGAAGGCCATATTCCTGGCACTTCAACAATTCCAACAATACCTGGCGTGTCACTCCGTGGTGGTGATGAGCGACAACACCACGGTAGTAGCTTACATCAACAAGCAGGGAGGTACCTTTTCAGAGCAGCTATCCAATCTTGCTGTAGAGATACTAAGATGGTCCGAAGTCCGCTCGATCACACTAGCGGCTTGCTTCATTCCAGGCAAAAGGAATGTGCTCGCCGACAGTCTGAGCAGGGCATCTCAGATAGTGAGTATCGAGTGGTCTTTGGATCGTCAAGTAGCCAACAAAATCCTGACTTTGTGGGGTTCCCCGACTGTGGATTTGTTCCGACAGCTCTGAATTTTAAGCTTCCGCTGTACTGCTCCCCAGTCCCGGACCCCAAGGCACTCTGGCAAGATGCCTTCCGACAACGGTGGGACAACATCGACGTTTACGCCTTTCCTCCGTTCTGTCTGATGAGGAGGGTACTCAACAAGACCAGAATATCGGTCAACCTTTCAATGACCTTAATAGCTCCGCTATGGCATCACGCAGAGTGGTTTCCGGACCTTCTGCAGCTCCTGACGGAACTCCACGACACGAACTACTCAAACAACCACACGCCAACATCTTTCACAAAGCCGTAGCTTCGCTGCAACTTCACGCCTGGAGACTATCCAGCATCTCCTCACAGAGAGAGGCTTTTCGCAACAAGTTGCTGAAAGGATTTCTGGACACCTGCGAAAGTCACCCGCAGGGGTCTACCAGGCGAAGTGGAGAGTTTTCTGTGGTTGGTGTCGTGGAAGGGTATCTCTCCACTCGATGCCACTATTCCAGCAATAGCGGAGTTTCTCGTGTATTTGCGGGAGGAAATGCGCCTTTCGGTCTTGCCAGTGAAAGGCTATCGCTTAGCCTTAAGTCTTGCCTTCAGGCTCAAAGGAATGGACATTTCTTCTTCGCTGGAACTTTCTCTACTCATACGAAGTTATGAACTTACCTGCCCTTAGTCAGAAGTGAGACCTCCTCCATGGAACGTGGTTCGAGTTCTCAGGTCTCTTAAGAGACCTCACTTTGAACCATTACACCAGGCTTCTGATCGCCACCTGACAGGAAAGACGGTGTTCCTACTTGCTTTGGCTTCGGCCAAACGAGTCGGCGAACTTCATGGTCTCTCGTATGACATCGCTCATTCAAGGGGATGGGGGAGGTAATGTTCAGGTTCGTCCCTGAGTTTGTTGCTAAGACTTAAAATCTAGGAGTGCCGGACCCTCGGTTCGACTCTTTCCGGATTTCGAGTCTTTGTTCTGTAACAGATGACCCAGACCATCTCGTACTGTGCCCAGTAAGTAGTCTGAGGCTCTATCTTAAGAGAACAGCTGCAGTTCGTCCGCGGGTTCAGGCACTGTTCGTGAGCACCGGCAGGACGAAGAGGAGGGTCACTAAGAACACTGTCTCAGCATGGATTCGCAGGGTTATCCATCATTCCCTGAATCCTGACCCTCCTCCATTACGTCGCCCTAGAGCACACGATGTCAGGGGCATTGCTACGTCCCTGGCATTCAAGAACTACTCAGTGACACAGGTTTTACAAGCGGGGGTTTGGAAGCGTAAGATGACCTTCACAGCCCACTACCTGCAAGACATGACCCACAGGAGGCTCGATACGTTCTCTATCGGCTCTGTGGTGGCTGCACAACAGCTGGTTTAAACCTCAGGCTCCTTAATGGACAAGTAGCAGAAGGTTGAGGGCATTGAAAAGGTATGCCTGGCCCTTATTCTTTTCTTCATTATCCCCTCTCTTGGGGAAAGCAGCATCCTGGGTTCTCTGCACAGCTGACCTCAAACCACCTCAGGTAAACCATGTTTCCATGTGTCCCTAATATTAAGATAATATTGTCACGTCCCCATACCATTACGAGGTGGTATTTAGAACGTCCTGTCCTAGAATTCCATCTAAAGGACTTCAGGTCAACTTCCTAGGACAAGTCACACTTCATTCCTTCACACACAAGCTTACATAGGCCACGGTCCTTGCAGAGCAAGGCACTTTCGAGGTGCAGGGACTCTTCATCATTGAGTACTATAACACTCAGATACTGAGTCCCCGGTCAAAAAGCCAAAAGCCAGAACGGCTGGGACTTACCACCCTACCTAAGGGTTAAGTCACCCATATTAAATAACGTGGTTTGTATTTCAGTTACGGAACAAATGACAAATTCGTAGATAATTTGTATTTTTCCTAACTATACAAACCTTAGCTATTTAACTAAACTTGCCCGCCAGCCCTGTCCCCCGGGAAGTTCTACCTCTAAGCAAAGTGAGCTAATCACAGGTGTGTGAGGGGGGTAGGGGTAGCAAGCTACCCCTCCCTACCCCCTCGCTAGTTAGCGAGGGAGTAGTAATCCCTCGTTAAAATTCTAATGGCTCGTCATTTCAGCTATGCCGAAAGTAATACCCTTATTAAATAGCTAAGGTTTGTATAGTTAGGAAAAATACAAATTATCTACGAATTTGTCATCTCTCTCTCTCTCTCTCTCTCTCTCTCTCTCTGTGTGTGTGTGTGTGTGTAATCAATAAAATCTAGTTCACATTTGGCAACTTGGGTTTAAGAATAAAATTAGTATGACTATTGTTAGTTGTGGTGAGTAATTCCTCACTTCAGGTGGTACAAGAAAATGAACAAAAACAGGGCATTTGATTACAACAGCTGATTCTCTCTCTCTCTCTGGTCTTATACAATACTTACATATAGATGAAGAAACCAAAATCGGTTTCCTAAAAAGTGTCAATTAAATATGACACAAAATAAATTACACTGTATAAATTCATTTCAATTATAGCTTAAAATACGGCATCTGATTTCATCAGCAAACCGCTATTTATTATGAAGCATCATTTTATTCTAGAAAATTGCTACTATTTAAATAGATAATTGTGCTTTAAGAAAACATCTATGTACTTTGTTTTGAATTTCGGGTTTGTTTTAACAATCGAGTATTGCCGCCTTTTTTGTTTGTTTTACTTTTGGCTATGATCAGATCAGATGATGTCTAGCTGTTGCTCTTAAGAATATGTGCGTACAAATACAGTGACAAAGTATTGTTTTCACAGTTAATATTACATGAGCACCAATGTGTTATAACCTATCATTTTTCATTTAGTACATTTAAAACTATTATTATCTCTCTCTCTCTCTCTCTCTCTCTCTCTCTCTCTCTCTCTCTCTCTCTCTCCCTCTCCCTCTCCAAATGAAATCATTGTTTCTTCACAAAGTTTGTCATATTAAAAATCAATCATGATCAAAATTATCCTTACTTTCTCCAATCTCGCACCATCTCTATCACATCGAACGTAATGGCGGTAACCCAATTGTTCGATGATTTTAAAAATCGTCCTAGTACTTTCTTCTCTCTCTTGTGTAGAGGGTTCCATAATTGAGGTGGGTACAAGTTGACTTATAACTGAAGTTATTAAAGTACAGTGTTTTGGATATGGGATGGACAATAACCCTTCGTAACAGTTTAAAATTAACGTAATTTATCATAATGTCATTAGCGGCAGTTTGCTAACGTTGATTAAACGCAAAAAAAAAATAGTTTTCCCGTTTTGCTACGTATGTAGCAATTTATATGGATACGGTAAGTAAAATATTTGTAATAACTTGATACCGTATTTCCCGTGTGATAAGACGCTACAAGTGGTAAGGCGCACCCTCAAATTAGCAAGGTAGTTTTAGAAAAAAAAAAAAGAGGAGGATTTTAAAAACTTCATAGCACAAATCCCTAGTCAGCGACTCTAGCGTGATTATTGTCTTGCACAGTAACTTTTCTTATTTTGGGTGTATTATGAAATGTCTAAGTTAATATTAATTAGGTATATGCCAATTATCCCAATTTTATTACATATTCATATAAGAAACCACTAAACCAGTTGTGGTTTCCACCACAACTATACATTTAGTCATAGTGTTTGGTGTTTCAAATGTTGTTTACATGAAAGCAGTGTTGTCAAAGGTTCATAAAATTTTGTTAAAGAGGTAAAATTCTAGTAATATTTCAAAAATTTCTCATACAGCCTATATACTCTCACACGAAATGTAATTATTGATTAAAGAAATCTAGACAATCTTTTAGGTGGAATGATTTTGCTACTGTTTATGTGATTCTCGGTCTAGTTACTTTTCTGCAAATTGATAATACTGCAATCAACAAACATAAGTTTTTTTCCAAGGTCGTATTCAGCAACTGTCTGTCTGTATTATTTCGTAACTCAGGCAACAGTTGTTATCAATATATTGCTTTATTACAAAATATAAAAAAAAATAAGAAAATAGATATATACTGCATAAACAACTAATATCTCATAGTGTCGTCTGCTATGAGATCATTAGTTGGCATATTTTCTTGTACAAGGGGGTTAGCAAGTTATCAGCTGATAACCAACAAAAAAAAAGATCGAAAAATGTGCTACTGTACTTCATAAAAGGAAGTGCAATATAAAGATAAATGAATTTATTACAACTGAATGATAATTATAGGTTTATATTCTATCTCGTCAGTTTGAGTGCTTGTGTGTCAATAGTTGAGTGTTTGATGGGTGTCAAACTCCCTTATACAACTTTTTCTCAAGTGTTAAGACGCAGGGTGATTTTGGGGGGCATTTATCTTGAAAAATTGTGCGTCTTATGACACGGGAAATACGGTATTTACTAAAAGCTCTTAATATCATTAGTTATCACTTTAATCATAAGTGTTTATTTCATTTGCTTGTTCATTATGATAGACGATGGAGCGTACAGTAAACAAATGGAAGGTTTGCGTTTCAGCCGGCGTGTTTAGGAAAAACCTTATATAAATGGCATTCCTTTCATTTATTTCGAATTTCTAAGAAAAATTAAGTAGAACAACATTGGTAATAACAAAATCATCATATAATCAATACTTGGTAAGATAGCTGTTGATGCGAAAACTAACCCATACACAGATGTGTAAATGCGTTCGTTTCTTCGTTATGATCAGAGATGAACGTAAACAAATCAATGATTGTCATTTTTTATTGTTCTTTTTGGCGTGTATAGGAAATGCATGATATTAAATTGCCTTTTTTGGGCTCGGGCCATGTTGTCCTGATGGAAGGTTCCTATAAGTAGCTTCCTAGGGTATATTTGACTACAGTGATATTCCCAGGGAATTTACCTTTAGGTCTCCAGAATTCTAACTCCTGGTGCGAATATCCTTAAAATTTCTCCTAAGGATATCGCATATATCAGGGGATGTATATCTTGATACGACACATAGCAATCTTCACCCTGAATAGCGTTTTCGCTTCGAGGGGGAAAGTGGCAAATTTTGAAGGGGAGCCGATATCAAGGTTACCCTTCTTCCCTTACTACTTTGAGTATCCAGATGGCGCTGTACATCGCCGCCATGTTTATTCCTGTAAGTATAGCACTATAGCTCGGTGATTTTCCTGGTTATCTCTCTCGTTACGCTTTGGTTTTTTGCGGATATCAGGCAATCTCCAGCCTCTTCTGCCTCTGGAAAGTTGAGTATTTGATCTTTACATTGTATAAATTTTAGCTCCTGCCTCACAGTGAAATTAGGTTAAATTAAGTGAGAGCGCTTTGCCTTAACCGGAGGCGTCATGGGCGCTGTCGTTCATTACGCATGAGGTATTTAGTTAGCCTGAATGACTTTCCCGGTGTTAATAGCAGGATTATTTCGAAGTTATTCAGTCTTCGTTGCTAGGAAGTTATTTATATTATGCAGATTGTATTCGTGATAGTTTCGGCGATTTAGGTAACCCAACCTTGCTTGTGCTAGGCTTCCTAGCCTATGCGTTTTAGTTTACTTTCATGCATGATATAATATACATTCCTAGTGTAATAACAATTAAATGAAACTATTTAGGCAATTTATACATGTAATATACATTGATTGCATATAAATATTCCTTTTCCTCTGAGATCGTATACGAGTGTGTTTCGGCGATTAAGGTAGTTGAATCTCACCCGCCGCTAGGCTACTAGCCTAGTGGCTTTAGTATACTTTCATACATGTTCCCCGGTTACCCTCGTGTATCGTTTTGTCAAATCAGGCGGAGATAGATATCTCCTAGAATTATTATATAAACCGATACTCGACTCCAGTGGAGATTTAAGGGTAATCCCTCCTTCCATCTGAGTGTAGCCTTAGGCTACAACCCTAGTTAGTCTTGCCTTCGAGTAGACTCTCAGGCTTGACTGGGCTAGTGTTTTCTGTCTCTTCCCTTGGCCGGCAGATAGCAGGCTTTGGGTTTCGGTCCGAACCTCAGAGTGTATAGTCTTTTGCCGGCGGCCGGACTAGGCTGCCGGCATAGGAGGCTAGACCTCCCTAGGCCGCACTTGAAGTGGCTGTATGAGGCCGCCACCTTCTCCCTGCGGTCTAGAAGACTAGTCCTGTGCTCGCAGACCCTAGGCTGAAGAATAGACATTCTCCTGCCGCCTAGGATGGCGCCGATACTGAAACAGAGTTTCTTAGGGGTGTGGTAGGACCGGCAACCTTACCGGCTCCTTCCACACCTCATACAGGTGATGGCCTAGCCATCGCAACCCTTTGGCCGTCGTCCTACAATCTCACCGCTTGCCGGCGGGTTGTGGGGCCGGCCGGGGCTCCTACATGCAGCGGCTTAGTCGCTCAGCCTTCCCTTATGGACGCAAGGCTCCGGGAAAAGCTTTGCCGGCTGGGCCAGCTGGAGACCCCTATACTGTAGAGTGTTCTTCAGTCCTCTCTTGGACTGCCATCCACATACCAGTGGCCGGCAGAGACCGGTAATGGTTTGTGTTAGGGTGGAAGCCTGAATGATACATTCTCCCCTTCCATTTGAACCCTTTTTCTGGAGGAAGGCAGTAAGACTTGAGTACTTGCACCCTTATTTATTGTTAATACACATTTAATAAGGTTCCCTTCACTCCTTGTTTTCTCTCTCTCTCTATTGGCTAGTGCCGCTGGGTACTAACCTAGCCGGCAACTGCCGGCCGGGTTGATGCTGCCGGCGCCAGCTGGACCGGTGTGCCGACACTTCCCCGACTAACCTAGCCGGCAGGTGCCGGCCGGGTTGATGCTGCCGGCTACTACCCCAGCCGGCAACGCGCCGGCTAGACTGGTGCGCCGACACTATGGACTAACCTAGCCGGCAGGTGCCAGCCGGGTTGATGCTGCCGGCCACTACCCCAGCCAGCAAGACGCCGGCTGGCCTGTGCCGCCAGGTGCTAGCATAGCCGGCATGTTAATTATAGTATATGATTATACAGTAGCCAGTATATTTGTAGTATAGATCATACTGCAGACAGAAAACTATAGTATAAATTATACAGTAGTTATTTTCCAACATACACTGTGTATCTATGCACAGTCTATTGTTTAGACCAATTATATATGGAAAGAAAAGATTTCTTTCTACATACTGATAGATGATCAGTTACAATTTACCCTCATTATTAAAACCTTTGGAAAGTCAGTGTTAAGTTACACTTATCTATCCTTTCAGGTTAGAATTCTTCCATTGGGTTCCCTGAATAAGAAAACGCTAGGTTTTAATTTTGGGGGAGGTCGCAGCAATTTTCTGGAAAGGAAACACAAGTATGTGTCTTTCCTAATTCTTTTTTAGCTTGTCTATCCTAAGCTATATGCAATAAATATGCAAAAATATTAATAATAATATTTATTTAGTTTATCAGGTGAGATGAAATACCGCATACTCATTTATTTTTCCTCTCTTTACAGGAGGACCATCCCAAGTGCCTGAGAGTCTTTTGCAACGTGAGGAGCAAGGACTTTTGTGGCCATGTAGAGTGCAGGGCTCATTCTCTCTGCTCTATCTCCAAGGGACCTCTGAAGTACTGGGACTCCCAGGACTCCCAGGACTGCAATGTTTGCAAGGCCTTGGTTACTGAGGCTTTTGACGACCCCAAGACAGCTGAGTCAAGGGATGCAGCACGGAGTAAGCTGCACAGATGGGTTCGTGGCTTTCAGAAGAATGCCACGAGGCCTTACCTTCCGAATGAACAGATGCGTGCCTGTCTGTTCCCTAAGGCAACTGTGGATGCTGTTTTACCCCAGCCTCAACCTGAGATCCCTTGCGTTCAGATTTCCGTAGATACGGACGTCTCTGACGCGATGAAGGACATCCACCTAGATGAGAGGATGTCAGAGGTGTGTCTGAGGACACCGAGAAAGACCTTCTAGCGGAAGGTCTAGAAGAGGAGTCAACCCTGGCTCCCGAGACTGAAGAGGATGATGTCGAATCGGAGTCCATTTCGTCGGTTCCGGCCCCAGAACCAGTACCCTCTACGTCTTCTGCTCCTCCATCGTATGACATGAGTAAAGCTTTGGCCAGTCTCATGACTATGATGGAGAGTCTTCATAAGCAGAACGAAGAAAGGGACGCTGAATATGTTGACTTTTGGCCCAGCTTTAAGTCTTACCCAGACTGCTTCGTCCACTTGAAGGCGGAACCTGTGTCCAAGGAGGAGACAGAACCAAAAGAGGTCTTAGCCTAGTTCTTGACCATGGAAAAGCTCAGGCTCTGTTGGCAAATATCCTGAAAAACAAGGGCTTCACTAATTCAAAAGTGCCAGCCCTTAGCAAGAAACACCCTTCTTTTCTTGCTCCAGCTAAACTAGCCTTTCCCTTTACGGAAAAAGGGTTTAAGGCAGTCATGAAGGCAGTGAATGCAGGGAAACCTTGCCCTACACTCAAGGAGTGTAGACCCTTATCCCTAGCCCTGCCTACGGACAAGAAGGACTGGAAGGAAATCCGCCTTACCTTCTCAGTTGGGAAGTTGGAGGCAGATATTGCTGGACGCCAGTTCAGCGAAAACCTCCCTAAGCTGTCTGACTTTCTCTTGCGTAGAGAGCAAGAGACAATGGAGAGACTTGCCGCATCCCTTTCCCTTCAGATTACCTTGGAGGCAATGGCAAGCGACAACAGATCCCCAGACATGAACATGGTCGTGGCCAAATCACATTTGGCTACGCTGGTCAAAGACCTATATGGCTTCGTCAAGGCCAGATGGGTATATAAGGAGTTAGTGTTTGCTTCGGCTGCAGGGAAACACGAACCTAGGAAGCTGATAGCCTCCAATATCTGGGAAAAAGACCTCTTCCCAAGTGAAGTGGTCAAAGAAGTAGTGGACAAGGCCGCCACGGAAAATAGAAATCTTCTCCATAATTGGGGCATGTCGGCGAAGAGGAAGTCTTCCCCTGATGAGAGTCCCCAACCAAAGAGGAAGACAAAAAGACCTAGGTTGCCCTCTCTCCCTGTCAAAAAACAGCAACAACTATTTCCCACAGTTCCCATGACCGTGGTGCCGCCAGATGGTGGAACAACCCCAGACAACCTACCAGATTGTGCCCCAGCAGCTGGTTGCTCAGTCACCAGCTTTTACTCCTGCATATGAGAGGCAGACCACTATCTTTCGCCCTAAAGGTCATCATCAATTACGGGGTGTTCGATGTCGAATGGCCGTGGCCCTCTGCACAAAACTTCTCCATTCATTCCGGTCTTGAGCCTTCCTTTCCAACTCCACCATCGTTAGCCCGCACATCTCCTTGATATTGTCACTTAATCTAGTTTTAGGCCTTCCTCTCATTCTTGTACCATAGACTGATCCAATTAGTAGCGTTCTTTCCAGAGTATTGTGTTTCCGAACATGGTGTCCAATAAAAGTTAGTTTTCTTTCATCCAAAATGTCAAGTAATCTTTTTTCGATATTGATCTTTTGTAGAACTTCCACGTTAGTCTTTTTCTCAATCCAGCTTATCCTAAGGACTCTTCTGTAACACCATAGTTCAAAACTTTCTAATATTTTCCGATCTGTAGCTTTTAAAACCCAACATTCTGAGCCGTATGATGCGATGGGGAAAACAAGTGATTTGAGAAGCCGCTTCTTTGTGTTTAGAGTGATATGTCTGTCTTTCCACACATTGCTTAGTGCGATGGTTGCATTCTTTGCAATACCAATTCTTCTTTTGATCTCTTGGGAGTCGTCTCCATTATTGGTGAAAGTTGTTCCGAGGTAAGTAAATTCAGTGTCATTATCTAGGGGAACTCCGTCTAGTAGGATTTCTTGATCAGACGGGGCTTTTTGACACTTCATGACCTTTGTTTTCTTAGCATTTAGGTACAGTCCCACTTTTTCACTCTCAGATTTACTTTTGTTACTAATATTTGGAGGTCCTCCATACTTCCAGCGATTAAAACCACATCGTCGGCATATCTGAGATTAGTGATCTTTTGTCCTCCAACAGTTATGCCTCCTTCGTAGTCTTCAAGCGCATTTCTCATTATGGTTTCCTAGTAGATGTTAAAGAGGTGGGGAGAAACAATGCATCCTTGTCTGACACCTTGTCCGATGTTAAACCAATCCGTTAGGCCATAAGATGTTCGCACTGCTGCTTTCTGTTGATTGTACAGTGCTTTCAGAAGTGAGATGACATGAGGTGGAAAACCCATAGAGTACATGTCGTTCCATAAGATGTCATGTACAACTGTATCAAAGGCTTTAGTGTATTCAATAAAACAAAGGAATGCGTCGATTCCTCGTTCTCTGTTTTTTTTCAAGGATCATCTTGAGATTCACGATTTGGTCTCTGGTGCCTTTCCCAGGACGGAATCCTGCTTGTTCGTCAGCGATTTCTTCGTTCAGTTTGTTTGCCATTCTCTTAGCCATGATTTTCAAAAGAATTTTGCTACTGTGACTAATGAGGGAGATTGTCCTATTATTGCTGCGTTTGAGGGTGTCACCTTTCTTAGGGATGGGGACAAAGACTGACTCCCCCCAATCGTCTGGCCATTTGTTTTCGATCCAAATTTTTTTGCAGAGCCTGTGGTAGAATATCTCGACGTTCTCACCTCCATTCTTTATCATTTCGGCTGTGACCTGATCGTTTCCTGGACTCTTTCCAAGTTTGAGTTCTTTGATAGCTTCTCTAATCTCATCAATCAGAGGTGGTGGTTCTGGTTCTGAAGACACTTGCCCGTATGGGACTGGTGTTACAATGGATTCATTTCTTTTGTAGAGATTTGTGCAGTATTCTTTCCATCTGTCTTTGACTTCCTCTCTGTCACAAAGGATTAGGTCATCTTCATCTTTGATGGTGTCAACAGATGGTTTGAATTTCTTGGTGAGGTTTTTCACACCATTGTACATTTCTTTGGTAGAGTTGTTAATGGAATTTACTTCAATCCTTTGGCATTGTTCTTGTATTATCTTTTCCTTCTCTTTCCGCATCATCCGTTGAATTTTGGAGTTCTGTTGTCTGTAAATTGTATCCTCAACAGGATCATTGATCCCTTTTGCTTTGAGTTGCCTTCTAAGCTCAACTTCTTTCATGGTTTCTTCCGATATCCATTGATTCCTTTTGTTGGTTTTCTTGGTAATGGTTTCTTCTGCAACTTTTAGAAAGATATCCTTTCCTTCGTTCCACAGTTCGTTTGGGGGTTTTTCGTCTTCACATTGTAAAAGAGCCTCAAAGCTATTTGAAATTTTGACAGAATAATTGTTATCAAGGTTTTTGTAGTCAAAGCGAATTGGTTGAGGTGGTTGTGTCAATTTCTTAAGTTGTGGTTTGATCTCGGCAGCCAGGAGTTGGTGGTCGCTATTACAGTCTGCTCCAGGTCTAGTTTTAACATTTTTTACACAACTTTTCCATTTTTGGTTCAAGATGATATAGTCAATTTGGTTGCGGGTAGAGGGTCGAAAAGGGGCTCCTCTAGATACCATCCAAGAGGAAGAGTGGGTAAGGGAGGACGCGGTCAAGGAGGCAAGTCCTCCGGACAGTCGAAGCAATGAGATGCTTCCGGTAGGAGGAAGACTCCAAAAATTTCAGGATCGCTGGACCTTCGATCCTTGAGCCCACAGCCTAATCAAGAACGGACTAGGTTGGAGCTGGAGGACAGTTCCACCATCATTTCCTCAATTCTTCCAACTCTCCACCCCCGTCCTGGAAGAATACACCCGAGAATTCTTGAGCAAACAGGTGATAAGGAGGGTAAAGTCCATCAAATTCCAAGGAAGGCTGTTTTGTGCTCCCAAGAAGGACTCAGACAAACTCAGAGTCATTCTGGACTTGTCGCCACTCAACAAGTTCATAGAAAACAACAAGTTCAGGATGATAACCCTTCAACACATAAGGACCCTGCTGCCAAAAAGGGCGTACACAGTCTCAATAGATATGGCAAATGCCTATTAGCATATTCCAATCAACTGCCTGCTCTCCTCCTACCTAGGGTTCAGGCTTCAGGCTACAGAAGAAGAAATACGTCTTCAGAACCATGCCCTTTGGACTAAATATAACCCCAAGGATTTTACAAAGCTTGCAGATGCAGTCGTTCAACAACTACGCCTAGAAGGTGTCCAGGTAATAGCCTACCTGAACGACTGGCTGGTGTGGGCAGCATCCGAGACGGAGTGCATGCAAGCATCCAAGAAAGTGATTCAGTTCCTGGAACACCTGGGATTCAAGATCAACGTCAAGAAGTCTTAATTATATCCAGCTCAGGAGTTTCAATGGCTAGGAATACATTGGAACTTAGTCACACCGTCTCTCCATTCCCCCAGGGAAGAGGAGAGAGATAGCGGGATCTGTCAAGAGACTACTGAAATCCGACAGGATATCAAAACGCCAACAGGAGAGAGTACTGGGTTCTCTTCAGTTTGCATCAGTGACAGATCCAGTGCTAAGAGCACAACTAAAAGATGCATCAGGAGTCTGGAGAAGATACGCATCAAACGCTCGAAGAGATCTAAGAAGACCGATACCGACTCGACTACGATCACTTCTATGGTCGAAGGCCAAGAACCTGAAGAGGTCCGTGCCCTTGCAACCACCTCTACCTTCAGTCATCATCCATACGGACGCATCAAAGGAAGGATGGGGAGGTCACTGTCACCAATGGAAAGTCCAAGGGAATTGGACTTCTCTATTCAAGACCTTCCACATCAATGTTTTGGAAGCCATGGCAGTCTTTCTCACGCTGAAGAAACTGTCTCCTCGCCATTCAGTCCACATAAGACTGATTTTGGACAGCGAGGTGATAGTGAGATGTTTGAATCGTCAAGGTTCGAGATCACCCCAAATCAACCAAGTGATGTTTCCCATCTTCCGCCTAGCAGAAAAGAAGAGATGGCATTTTTCAGCAGTTCACCTTCAAGGGTTCCGCAATGTGACAGTGGACGCTCTATCCAGACTCTCACCGATAGAGTCAGAATGGTCCCTAGACACAGGATCATTCTCCTTCATCTTACGTCAAGTCCCAGAACTGCAGATCGACCTCTTCGCGACGAAAGACAACAAGAAGCTACCTCGTTATGTGGCCCCATACGAGTACCCTCTAGCGGAAGCGGTGGACGCCATGTCCCTCGACTGGAACAGAGGGAACTGGATTTACCTGTTTCCTCCAACCAACCTCTTAATGAAGGTCCTCAACAAGCTGAGATCCTTTCAGGGAACGGCAGCTCTAGTGGCTCCCAAGTGGCCAAAGAGCAATTGGTTCCCTCTAGTATTGGAACTGAAGCTGAGGCTGGTCCCTCTGCCAGTCCCAGTACTGACTGAAGTACAGAAGTCCTGTCTTCGCTTCATCACAGAAAACCCAAAACCTTCATCTCATGATTTTCTCTCCTTAGCAGTAAAGAAAAGGTTTGGGATCTCGAGAGACAGTATAGACTTCTTAGAAGAATATAAGTCTAAGTCTACTAGAAGACAATATGAGTCATCTTGGAAGAAGTGGGTTGCTTTCGTCTAGGCAAAAGGACCAAAAGAAATCTCAACAGATTTCTGATTATCCTTCTTTATTCACCTTCATAAACAAGGTTTAGCAGCCAATACGATAACGTGTAAATCAACCTTGACTAGACCTCTGCTATACGCCTTCCAAGTAGACTTGTCAAACGAAATCTTTAACAAGATCCCTAAGGCTTGCGCTAGAGTTAGGCCTTCAGAACCTCCGAAGCCCATTTCATGGTCCTTGGATAAGGTCCTACACTTTGCCTTGACAGTGAACAATGAGGATTGCTCTCTGAAAGACTTAACCCAGAAAGTTATATTCTTGTTTGCTCTAGCCTCGGGGGCCAGAGTTAGTGAAATAGTGTCCCTTTCCAGAGATGAGAGCCATATTCAGTTCACAGAAGTGGGAGAACTGAATCTCTTTCCTGACCCAACATTTCTCGCCAAGAACGATTTACCCACCAAAAGGTGGGTTCCCTGGAGAATCTGCCCTCTGAAGGAAGATGTCTCGCTGTGTCCATTAGAGTGTCTAAAGGTCTATCTTCGTAGAACTTCAGACTTCAGGGGAGGACAGCTCTTTAAAGAAGAAACCTTGGGGTCAAACCTATCCCTAAAACAACTAAGGGCGAAGATCACCTATTTTATTCGCAGTACACCCGCAGGTCATGATCCGAGAAAAATTGCTTCGTCATTGAATTTTTTTCCAATACATGGACTTTGAGCGTCTTCGCTCATATACTTGATGGAAGTCATCCAGAGTGTTTTTTAAACACTATGCGAAGCAAGTGCAAGAGTTGAAACACTTAGTGTTGGCGGCAGGTAGTGTCCTAAAACCTGTCGTCTAGCGCTGCGAGGAACAGTGAATTTATTGGGTCTGTCAAAGTATTGGTGAAGGTGTTGACACTTCACAGTGAAATACTTTGAGAAAAGTGTCACCAAGGTGGCACTATGGACTGTTCTAGTTATTAAGGTGAAGAAACATAGAGACAACACTTGTGCCGTGTGTTCTTACACAGTGTGAAGAGACAATCAATATCACAGAAATGCATATTAGAAAATTTAATAACTTTTCAGTTTTTTGTGGCCCTAACATTTTTTCCCTTTCAGGTGAAATAAAAATTTTCTGGTCTTGATTGTAAAACATGTTTCTTATTGCATTTATTAACATTGTTATGTATGTTGATTTTGCTGGTTATTTATTACTAATAAATACTTGATGGGTATTTGCGTCTTATTTCGCCCCAAAATTGATTTCTATAAAGATATGTTAGAGTATTATTTTCCTTTAATAATCTGCATATGTATATATGAACAAGATATATAGTTAATACCTTTGTTCTCATACAGCGAGACCTGTATGCTCTTGATGCTATGTTTGCTCATATGGTATATGCAAACCTTTGTTCTTATACGAGTACAAACTTTACCTGGCTACGCATACAGCAAGACCTGTATGCTCTAGATGCTATGTTGGCTCATATGGTATTTGCAAACCTTTGTTCTTATACGAGGACAAAATTTACCTGGCTACGCATACAGCGAGACCTGTATGCTCTTGATGCTATGTTTGTTCATATGATATATGCAAACCTCGAGACTCTTTTCTAAGTCTAGTATGACTCTTCCCTGCAGAGTGCAGAAAGCACTAACATGGATTTATGATTAGCAGTAATGACATATAACGGTAACGTCGTATGTCTCTATGGTCTGGATGACCAAAGAAAAATTGCCTGAGGTTAAGGCACATTTGGAAAATCCACAGATACAGTACTTTCTAAATAATTCTCTGGTAACCTTCCATCTGGACGACAGGCTTGAGCCCAAAAAACGGATTTTGAGCGAAGCGAAAAATCTATTTTTGGGTGAGATAGCCATGTCGTCCTGATGGACCCGCCTTTTCTATAGAAAAGGCCTTGGCAGGATCCCTCCTGAAACTACTATATCTGTAGCACCTTACACAACGCTACAAGGAATAAACATGGCGGCAACGTACAGCGCCATCTGGATACTCAAAGTAGTAAATGAGGAAGGGTAACCTTAATATCGACTCCCCTTCAAAATTTTCCACTTTCCCCCTCGAAGTGAAAACGCTATTCGGGGTGAAGATTGCTATGTGTCGTATCAAGATATACGTCCCCTGATATATGCGATATCCTTAGGAGAAATTTTAAGGATATTCGTGCCAGGAGTTAGAATTCTGGAGACCTAAAGGTAAATTCTCTGGGAATATCTGTAGTCAAATACAGTCAGCGCAGGTTGTGATGTCCACATTAATGTAGGACATCGCAAACTGCTCAAATATTAGCCAGCTAAAAATCCAGTTTGTATGGCAAGAATGGGTTAAATGACTAATTGGCAACTTTCCTCCATTCCCCCTCACTCTCAAACCAGATAGAAAATCTTCCTCAGTTGCTGCGAAGCATTCGTTAGGAGAACATTTGCGACGGTTATGCTAAGACTCCCCCTCAATTAATCTTAGTTTTTTTTCGGCCATTAACTCTAGTAGTTTTGGATGAAGATGCTTAGGCCTCGAACTGATCATGTTGACATTGTCAGGGTGATCGAGTGTCACCGATTAGGCATGAAAACCAAGGATATAGTAAATCAAACCGGAGTAAATGAGAGGCAAGTTAGAAGGTTGGTTGCACGCTTCTTGGCAGGAGATGGTAGCCTCCCGTTTCCCCGACATGGAGGGGGGGCTAGGAAGAAGACTTCGCCTCGTATCATTCGGCTTCTGAAGAAAAATGTTGAAATGAACCCCCGTGTTACTGCCAAACAATTGAAGGAACAAAATTGTGAAGTTCTTGCTGACATATCAACGTTTCTAATACGACTGGCAAAAACGTTTGGCGTCGACCGGGATCTGATCCCTTGGACCCCAAATTCCTCACTCCTACCACCAAATTTCCAGCCTATTTGATGGTTTGGGGGGGTGTGGGATATGGTGGGGTTACTGAGCTTCTGTTTCTACCCCCAAAGCAGACTGTGAACAAGGAGAGGTATCTCGAACTGCTTCGTTTGCATCTTGAGGATTCGTTTCACCGCACCGATACATCAATCTTTCAGCAGGATGGGGCCCCTGCTCATACAGCTAAGGTTGTTACCCGTTATTTCAGGGAAAATAACGTTAGTTTTATTGAAAAATGGCCTGGTAACTCCCCTGATATGTCTCCAATCGAGAACTTGTGGGCAATTCTCAAGGCTCGTATCGGAATGAAGACACTTCCACTCTCGCTAAGCTAGAGGCAGCGCTACAGGCCACTTGGGATAAAATCTCGAAGGAGCTGTGCGAGAAGCTCATCAACTCCTTCCCCAAACGCCTTGCAGACGTCATCCAAAGGAAGGGTGGCCATTGCAAATATTAATTGAATGAATGATGAGTAATTACAAATAAATTCATAAATCCAAGTTGTGTTTTTTTATTTTTCTTGAATTTTTCTGTGCCTTTCATTTTTTATCTCATTTTTTGCTCAACCAGACAAAACAATGGGCGCTAGCTGTATACCCTAGGAAGCTACTTATAGGAAAGTTCCATCAGGATGACATGGCTATCTCACCCAAAAATAGATTTTTCGCTTCGCTCAAAATCCCTTTATTACGATAATTTTGGATTGTCAATGATACAACAAAAGTTAGTCTTTACAGTGATGGTTTTGCTATTCACAAGTTGTCTTATACAATAGATATGATAAACCTATTAAAATTTTTCCGTATTTTAGGTCCTGTTATAAGGGGAAGTATACGGTATTTACACCCATCCTGGTTGTAATTGTAACCTTTTAATTTATTAAAACTTTAAAGCATATTAAACATTTGATATATTTATGAAAACAATTTAATATTATAAAGAATACAGTAGTAGATAGAAAGTATTGGAAATGGGTATTAAACATGTTTGAATAGGCAAGTTGCTGTTTACCATGGCCCTAATGGAATTATTTTTGTTAGTTGTGTGTTTCGGAATATGCGATTTTCCATTTATGCTGGGTCGTTGATCGACCAAATTCTCGCATAATTCGGGACCCTACTGTACATGTAAAGCTTTAGCATGTTCATTACATTTAAATCTCATTACATATGATGTCTTTATATGGTTCATTATCATCTGCTGTAGGCTATAGATTATCATATTCACTGGGTATAATGGGGTACAATGATCCTGTAAATGAAGCGTTAGCTAAGCAGAGTAACCCAGGTTTATAAATTACATAGCTTTTTTACGACTCGAGCCATGTCGTCCTGATGGAAGGTTCCTTTCAGTAGCTTCCTAGTGTACATTTGACTACAGTGATATTCCCAGAGAATTTAACTAAAGGTCTCCAGAATTCTAACTTCTGGCGCGAATATCCTTAAAGTTTCCTTTTAGGATATCGCATAATATCAGGGGACGTATTCTTAACACGCCACATAGCAATCTGCACCCCACATAGCGTTTACGCTTCGAGGGGAAAAGGTGGCAAAATAAAAGAGGAGCTGTTATGAAATTCTTCTCCATTACTGTTGAGTACAGTACTCAGATGGTGCCGCAATCATCGGCCATCTCCATTCTTTTCTCTGTAGCGCGTCAGCTCGGTGATTTTTCCCAGTGCTCTTTCGCTATTTTGGATTATAATGAAATCTCCAGCGTTTTCTGCCTCTGGAAAGTTGAGTATTTAATTCTTATACTGTCTAAATTAAGCTCTGGCCGTAAAGTAAAGATTTAACTCGAAATAAACTATGTTTTTTGCAGAGCTATTACCTGGACCGGAAGCGCCTTCGGCGCTGTCGTTCGTAACGCATGATATTTAGTTAGCCAGAACGACTCTCCCGGTATAATAGCTGAAATAAATGTATTTAGCTATGTAGTCTTCATTGCTGGGAATTAATTATATTATGCCGATAGTATTCTTTAGTTTCGGCGAATTAGGTAGCCGATCTTGTTGACGCTAGGCTTCCTAGCCTAGGCGTTTTAGTTTACTCTCCTGCATGATATAATAGGCGTTCCTGGTGTTATTAAAATTAAATGAAGATATTAGGCAATTTATAAATGCAAGATATATCAATTGCATAATTATCTTCCTCTTCCAAGATATACGTAAGAGCTTCGATGAGTCAGGTAGTCGATCTCACTGTCACTTGGCTAATAGCCTAGTGGCTTTAGTATACTTTCATACAATCTCCCCAGTTACCTTTATGTATAAGGTAATCCCTTCTTCCCTCTGAGTATAGCCTATGGCTATGATCCTAGCCGGTCTTGCCTCAAATTGTGATTCTGGTAAGGTTAGGCTAGGGTTTTCTGCCCCTTTACCAAGCCATTGTTCATGAGTTTTGAGTTTGGGTCAGAACCCCAGAGTACTTGTCGTGTGCCAGCAACTGCCCAATAGGGTGAATATACTCCCCTTTTGGACTTAGCTGGTTGGCATAGGAGGCCTTGCCTCCCTAGACTGTACTTGGAGGGTTCATGGGATCCCCTTCTCCCTGTGGTCTAGCGACTAGTCCTGTGCCTGCAGATCCTAGGCTAAAGGATAGTGTTTATTCTTGGCCTAGGATGACGTAGGCATGGAAACTCTGTTTCTTTATAAGTTAGGTGGCGGCTTGATGATGCCGGTCCCTTTACTGTGTTAGCACACCCTAGGCTGGAGAATGTACTCTCCTTAAGCCTCGGATGCTGACGATTTTGAAACAGAGTTTCCTTATGGTGTGATAGAAACGGCTTACCGGCTCCTATTACACCTCATACAGGATCCTTTTCCCCATCCCCTTCTGTCCTTTAGTGATGGCCTAGCCATCACATCTCTGTGTCCGTCGTCCTACAACCTCACCGTGTGCCGGTGGGTTGTAGGGACGACTCGGTCTTCTGTCGGTATGGCCTAGTCATTCAGTTTCCCTTAAGACATGTGGTTCTGGGATAGCTGTTTCGGCAGGTCTAGGTGCAGGCAGGAGACCCATTTGCCTTTGAATGTTCTTCAGTCCTCTCTTGGGCTGCCATCCGCTGCCTTTGTCAGACTGATTCCGGCATGGCTGCGGATGGGTGGAAGATTGATCATATGTCTCCCCTTCCATTAGAACCCTCATTCAGGAGTAAGGTAGTGATTCAGTGGCTAGTGCCACCACCATTTTCATCTTCCTTCACTCCTTGCATTCTCTCTATCTATTGGCTATTGCCGCCAACTACTGGGTGGCTGCCGGCTACTAACCTTGCTGGCAAGATGCAGGCTAGGCTTGTGGTCCAACAGCCATTGATTCACTGTCACATCAGACTCTGCCGGCGGTGTCTGTTCTTGGCCACTACTCAGTCACGTTGAATGATGGCTGGGATGGTGTGCCTTTGGCCGGTGTGCCGCCGGCAATCTGGGGGTTCGCCGGCAAGGCGGCGGCCTCCGGACTATTCTTAGTGTTTATACTTCCCCACTATCCAGTCACATTGAATGATGGCTGGGATGGTGTGCCTTCAGTCGGTGACCCGTCAGCTGCCGGGAGTCCGGTTAATTGCCGGCAAGTCGGAGGGCTGCCGAATATACATATAATGAATGTTGTGCCAGTTGAGTCAAGTCTAATTACTAGCCTTGCCGGCAGTAACTGCTGTATATGAAAACTATAGCCAGTACATCTGTAGTATAGAGTATACTGCAGACTGAAAACTATGGGGTTTAATTATACAGTAGTCAAAGTTTTCTAACATACTCTGTGCTTCCATGCACAGTCTATTGGGAAAGGAATTCCCTTTTCTTCACACTGATTGTTGATCAGTTCTTTAATCCTCATTATTAACTCTTTTGGAAGTGGGTGTTGTTTACACAACTCTATCCTTAGGGAATAGAATCTTCTATTGGGCCTCTTATAGAAGATACCCTAGAATTAATAATGAGGAAGGTCACAGCAATTGGCTGGGCGGGAATCACGTGTATGTGTTTTTCCTATTTAATTTCCAGCTTACCTATCTAAGCTATATGCAATAAAACAGTATGGAATTTGTTATTATAATACTTATTTTAATACTTATAAGTCTAATGAGATAGACTACAATATACTCATATTATTTTCCTCTCTTTACAGGAGGACTATGTCAAGTGTGACAGCGTGTTCTGCAGCATCCGCCGCAAGAACTTATATGGCCATCTGGGGTGTAGGACACACTCCCGCTGTTCCATCACCAAGGGAACTCTAAAATACTGGGACCCACAGGTATGTGCAGTATGTAAGGACCTGTTAAATGAGGCGCTCGAAAATCCCAAGACAGCAGAGTCAAGGGATGCAGCTCGGGATAAGCTACGCAAATGGGTGCTTGGTTTTCAAAAGAACTCCACGGGGCCTTACCTCCCTAGTGAGCGTATGAGAGCCCTGCTATTCCCCAAGGCATCTGCGCATGCTGTTATTCCTCAGCCCTACCCTGAGATGAGATCCCTTGCATCCAGCTATCTGTCGACACGGATGTCTCTGATGCAATGAAGGACATCCATCTAGATGATGAAAGGATGTCAGAGGTGTCAGAGGACACCGAGAAAGACCTTGTGGCAGAAGGTCGAGAAGAGGAGTCAACGGTGGCTCCTGAGACGGAAGAGGACGAGGTCGAAACAATCTCTGTTTCGTCGGTTCCTGCACCAGAACCTGTACCCTCTACATCATCCGCTCCTCAGCCTACGAAGTTGGATTATTCACTGGCTGCCATCAAAGCTATGATGGATATGTACGATAAGAAGATCGAGCAGAGGGAAGCTGAACTCAAGAAGGAGATTCTTCAGATCACGCTTTCCCGCGGGTCTCAACGGAGACTCAATTTGAAGGATCTTCCCTCGTGTTCCGAGGTTAACCCATGGAAGCATGCCGAGTACATGCCCATAACCAATGGCAAGATCGTCATTTCAGAGAAGCTGGGCGCTGTCCCCATTGAGGACGTCAAGTTCTGGCCTAGCTTTGAGTCCTATCCGGACTGCTTCGTTCGTCTTAGGACGGAACCGGTTTCCAAGGAGGAAACAGAGCCTAAGATCATATTGCTTGACCATGCGAAGACTCAGGCTTTGTTCGCCAGCAGCCTGAAGAACAAGGGCTTCACCAATTCTAAGGTGCCGGCTCTGAGCAAGAAACATCCCTCTTTTCTTAACTCCTACAACTATGGTTTTCCCCTTCGCGGAGAAATCATTCAGGGCAGTGGTTATGGGAGTGGAGGCAGGGAAACCTTGCCCTACACTAGAAGAGTGTAGGCCCTTCTCCCTGGCCTTACCATTCAATCATAATGACTGGAAGGACATTCAGCTAACCTTCTCAGTCGGGAAGTTGGAGGCTGACATAGTTGGACGCCAGTTCAACGAGAACCTCCCCAAGTTGTCTGAGTTTCTCCTACGTAGAGAACAAGATACAAAGGAGAGGCTTGCTGCCTCTCTGTCCCTCCAGGTGTCCATGGAGGCAATGGCCAGTGAACAAAGGACCCCAGAAATGTTCATGGTCCTGGCCAAGGCACATTTGGCAACCCTAACAAAAGATTTCTACAGCTTTGTTAGGGCAAGAAGGGCTTGTAGAGAGTTCGTGTTTGCCTCGGCTGCGGTCAAACAAGAGCCCAGGAAGTTGATATCTTCCAACATCTGGGGGAAAGATGTTACCGAACGATCTTGTCAAGGAAATTGTCGACAAGGCCGCCACGGAGAATAGAAATCTTCTCCAGAAGTGGGGCATGTCAGCAAAAAGAAAGTCTTCCGGATGAGGGTCCAACCGAAGAGAAAGACAAAAAGGCCAAGAGTGCCATCTCACCCTGCTAGGCAACAACTTCCCGTGACCGCGGCGCCACAGATGGTGGCACAACCCCAACCTAACTACCAGTTGGTACCCCAGCAACCAGTGACTCAGTCACCAGCCTTTACTCCTGCCTATGAGAGGCAGACCACTACCTTTCGCCCTAGGAGTAGGGGCTCAGGTAGAGATTCCTCTAGACGTCCCTCTAGAGCCAAGTTTCCCAACCCTGGGGTCGCGACCCCATGTGGGGTCGCCAATATCTCAAAATATCAAAATAAAAATAAAAAATTCGAAATATGGCAGAACTCGCAGTAAAGGAAAAATATAAAAACGTATTTGTGGATTTTTATTTATCGACTTTTATATATCTATCTATTCATATATAAATATTTAAAAAATCAATTTTAATGGTGGTATCCCTGAGTGCTGTACGCATTTGATACGTGAACAGCATCACCAGGCAGTCACTCCAGCTGTACTGCCGCAGCGGGAAACACTGTCTACTATTTGTTCGTCTTAAATAGTTGATGCATTTATACCTGTATAGTGATTTGAAGGTGCTGTATAAGTTACACTCAGTCCTTGTTTCTTTAAAATTCTTAATTATTCATGAAAAAGTGGTATGCCAACAATAGAAACTGAGTATTTCCCTTGCTGACGAAGTATTGCACCACAGTTTGTCAGTGGATGATAGCCTATCACAGTGTTCATAATGGAGGCTTCTAAAACCACATGGTACCCGCCACCATATTTAAAGAGAGAGATGGGCAATGGAAGAGGAAGAGAAGGAGAGAGGCACTTTTCATGCCCTCTCCTCCTACATTTTCCCCTTTCCCTTCGCCACCCTTTCCTTGCTTCTCTCCCCCCCCCCCATCCCCGTCTTTCCAGGCCCCTTCTTCCCCTGCTTCTTTTTTAACCCTGCCCTCCTCTCCTCCTCCTCCTCCGCCTCCCCCCCTCCCCTCCTCTTCTATATTTCCTTGCCACTTCCCTTCCTCTCCTCATCTTTACTCCTCCCCTTCCTTTTTATTTACCTCTTGTGAATTTGTATCTTTTCGATTATTATTTCATATAATAAAATAATTGTGTTATTAAATGTGTTATTTTATTTGTATGTTCTTGTGAATTGGCACAACTGCGGCGCTGGTCACTCGGTCGAAAAGGTCGTTGGTTTGGCGGTTGTTTAGAGAGTTGGAGGAGTTTTATGTCATTAGTTTTGGAGGTTGTTGTTTTGGCAGTTGTTTAGAGATTTGGAGGATTATATGTCATTCGTTTTTGAGGTTGTTTTGGCAGTTGTTTAGAGATTTGGAGGATTATATGTCATTGGATTTTGAGGTTGTTGTTTTGGCAGTTGTTTAGAGATTTTGAGGATTTTATGTCGCTGGTTTTTAAGGTTGTTGTATTGGCAGTTGTTTAGAGATTTTGAGGATTTTATGTCATTGGTTTCTTAGGTTGTTTTTGGCAGTTGTTTAGAGATTTTGAGGATTTTATGTCATTGGTTTTTAGGTTGTTTTTTTGGTAATTGTTTAGATATTTAGAGGATTTTAGGTCATTGGTTTTGTAGGTGGTTGTTTTGGCAGTTGTTTAGAGATATGGAGGATTTTATGTCGCTGGTTTATGAGGTTGTGGTTTTGGCAGTTGTTTAGAGATTTGGAGTATTGTATATGGTTGGTTTTTGACGTTGTTGTTTTGGCGAGATGTGGAGTGCTGTATATCATTGATTTTTTCGTTTCTGCTTCGTCTTATTTACTGTGATTTGCAAATATATTACATCTCTTTTCCTTGTTACTCCTTCCGTGACCCTTCCCTTCCTCTACGCCTCCTCCTCCTTGTTCCTTTCCCCTTCACTATCCTTGCTACCTACCCTCTTTCTAAGACTGAACCACGAATAGAGAAACTTAGCCTCATGATCCAGGCCCAAGGCTTCCAATAAAATCTGTTTACCATGTAACAGAAAACCTCTATATATACTTTTAGTTTGTTTTTGTGGAATGTGACAAAATATTATTCTAGAAGTGAGGTTTTTGATTAATATTAAGCCTTAAAATTTATAATGCTATGATAAAATTTAATGATGTTAGTTTTGTCTTTTCCAATCTTATAGTACCACTCTTATAGAAGGATATTTACTGTCCCTTACTTTTTACAGCCAACAACTAGTAATATATAATAATACTTATACAACTAAACTAGTGGGGTCGCAGTCATAGCTTGAGGTGCATGATTGGGTTCGCCTGAAAAAAAGGTTGGGAACCACTGCTCTAGAGGAAGAGGAGGTAGGGGAGCAATCGGTCGAGGAGGCAAGCCCTCCGGAAACCAGAGGCAATGAGATACTTCCGGTAGGAGGAAGGCTCTGACTCTTCCGGGATCGTTGGACCTTCGATTTCTGAGCCCACAGCATCATCAAGAACGGACTAGGCTGGAGCTGAAGACAGCTCCACCAACATTTCCTCAGTTCTTCCAACACTCCACCCCCGTTCTAGAAGAGTACGTCCGAGAGCTCTTGAGCAAACGGGTGATCAAGAGGGCAAAGTCCATCAAATTCCAAGGAAGGCTGTTTTTTGTTCTCAAGAAGGACTCAGACAAACTCAGAGTCATTCTGAACTTGTCTCCTCTCAACAAGTTTATCGAGAGCAACAACAAGTTCCCTTCAACACATAAGGGCCCTATTGCCCAAAAAGGCATACATAGTCTCCATAGACATGACGGATGCCTATTGGCATATTCCGATAAATCGCCAGATCTCCTCCTACCTAGGTTTCAGGCTACAAAAAAAAAGTACATTTTTAAAGCCATGCGCTTTGGGCTAAACATAGCCCCAAGGATCTTCACGAAGATTGCAGAAGCAGTCGTGCAACAATTACGCCTGCAAGGTGTACAGGTGGTGTCATACCTGGACAATTGGCTGGGGTGGGCAGCATCGGAAGCGGAATGCTTGCAGGCATCCAAGAAGGTGATCCAGTTCCTGGAACATCTAGGATTCAAAATAAACACCAAAAAGTATCGACTATCTCCAGCTCAGAAGTTCCAATGGCTAGGCATACATTGGGACTTACAGTCACATCGCATCTCCATCCCATTAAAGAAGAGGAGAGAGATACCGGGATCAGTCAAGAGACTTCTAAAATCCAGTTGGATTTCAAGACGCCAACAGGAGAGAGTGCTGGGCTGGGCTCCCTCCAATTTGCTTCAGTGACAGACCCAGTGCTAAAAGCACAGTTGAAAGATGCATCAGGAGTCTGGAGAAGATACGCATCAAACGCTCGAAGAGATCTAAGACGACCACTACCGATTCGGCTACGATCACTTCTCAAGCCATGGTCAGAGGCTGGAAAGCTCTGGAGGTCAGTACCTCTACAACCGCCTCAACCCTCAGTTGACATCCATACGGATACATCACTGGAAGTATGTGGGGTTCACTCCCATCAGCGCAGAGCTCAAGGAACTTGGTCCTTCCTGTTCAGGACTTTTCACATCAACATCTTGGAGGCCATGGCAGTCTTTCTCACATGAAGAAATTGTCCCCTCGTCCTTCAGTCCACATAAGTCTGATTCTGGACAGAGAAGTAGTGGTAAGATGTCTGAATCGTCAAGGCTCAAGATCGCCTCAACTCAACCAAGTGATGTTGGCCATCTTCCGACTAGCGGAAAAGGAGAGATGGCACTTATCAGTAGTTCACCTTCAAGGGTTCTGCAATGTGTCAGCGGACGCTCTAACTAAGATAGCTCCGATAGAGTCAGAATGGTCCCTAGACGCAGAATCCTTCTCCTTCATCTTGCATCAAGTCCCAGAACTGCAGATAGACCTCTTTGCAACGAGCGACAACAAGAAAATTCCTCGATACGTTGCTCCATACGAGGACCCTCTAGCTGAAGCAGTGGACGCCATGTCCCTGGACTGGAACAAATGGACCAGGATTTACCTGTTCCCTCCGCCCAACCTGCTGTTGAAGGTCCTCATCAAGCTGAGATCGTTCCGGGGAACAGCAGCCCTAGTGGCTCCCAAGTGGCCCCGGAGCAACAGGTTCCCCTTGATTCTGGTATTACAGCCGAGACTGATTCCTCTGCCGGACCCAGTTCTGTCTCAACAAGTTCAGAAGTCGATGTCTTCGCTTCATTACAGAAAACCCGAGATCTTCATCTCATGATTTTCTCTCCCTAGCAGTAAAGAAAAGGTTCGGGATCTCGAAGGAAACTATTGACTTCTTGGAGGAATATAAGTCAAATCTACCAGAAGGCAATACGAGTCATCTTGGAAGAAATGGGTAACTTTTCGTCAATACAAAGAATCCGAGGGAAATCTTGATGGATTTCTGTTTTTCTTTCTTTATTCACCTTCATTTAATTTATTAAAACTTTAAAGCATATTAATCATTTGATATATTTATGAAAACAATTTAATATTATAAAGAATACAGTAGTACATAGAAAGTATTGGAAATGGGTATTAAAATGTTTGAATAGGCAAGTTGCTGTTTACCATGGCCCTAATGGAATTATTTTTGTTAGTTGTGTGTTTCAGAATATGCGATTTTCCATTTATGCTGGGTCGTTGATCGACCAAATTCTCGCATAATTCGGGACCCTACTGTACATGTAAAGCTTTAGCATGTTCATTACATTTAAATCTCATTACATATGATGTCTTTATATGGTTCATTATCATCTGCTGTAGGCTATAGATTATCATATTCACTGGGTATAATGGGGTACAATGATCCTGTAAATGAAGCGTTAGCTAAGCAGAGTAACCCAGGTTTATAAATTACATAGCTTTTTTACGACTCGAGCCATGTCGTCCTGATGGAAGGTTCCTTTCAGTAGCTTCCTAGTGTACATTTGACTACAGTGATATTCCCAGAGAATTTAACTAAAGGTCTCCAGAATTCTAACTTCTGGCGCGAATATCCTTAAAGTTTCCTTTTAGGATATCGCATAATATCAGGGGACGTATTCTTGACACGCCACATAGCAATCGCACCCCACATAGCGTTTACGCTTCGAGGGGAAAAGGTGGCAAAATAAAAGAGGAGCTGTTACGAAATTCTCCTCCATTACTGTTTGAGTACAGTACTCAGATGGTGCCGCAATCATCGGCCATCTCCATTCCTTTCTCTGTAGGCGTCAGCTCGGTGATTTTTCCAGTGCTCTTTCGCTATTTTGGATTATAATGAAATCTCCAGCGTTTTCTGCCTCTGGAAAGTTGAGTATTTAATTCTTATACTGTCTAAATTTAGCTCTGGCCGTAAAGTAAAGATTTAACTCGAAATAAACTATGTTTTTGGCAGAGCTATTACCTGGACCGAAGGCGCCTTCGGCGCTGTCGTTCATAACGCATGTTATTTAGTTAGCCAGAACGACTCTCCCGGTATAATAGCTGAAATAAATGTATTTAGCTATGTAGTCTTCATTGCTGGGAATTAATTATATTATGCCGATAGTATTCTTTAGTTTCGGCGAATTAGGTAGCCGATCTTGTTGACGCTAGGCTTCCTAGCCCTAGGCGTTTTAGTTTACTCTCCTGCATGATATAATAGGCGTTCCTGGTGTTATTAAAATTAAATGAAGATATTAGGCAATTTATAATTGCAAGATATATCAATTGCATAATAATCTTCCTCTTCCAAGATAATATACGTAAGAGCTTCGATGAGTCAGGTAGTCGATCTCACTGTCACTTGGCTAATAGCCTAGTGGCTTTAGTATACTTTCATACAATCTCCCCAGTTACCTTTATGTATAAGGTAATCCCTTCTTCCCTCTGAGTATAGCCTATGGCTATGATCCTAGCCGGTCTTGCCTCGATTTGTGATTCTGGTAAGGTTAGGCTAGGGTTTTCTGCCCCTTTACCAAGCCATTGTTCATGAGCTTTGAGTTTGGGTCAGAACCCCAGAGTACTTGTCGTGTGCCAGCAACTGCCCAATAGGGTGAATATACTCCCCTTTTGGACTTAGCTGGTTGGCATAGGAGGCCTTGCCTCCCTAGACTGTACTTGGAGGGTTCATGGGATCCCCTTCTCCCTGTGGTCTAGCGACTAGTCCTGTGCCTGCAGATCCTAGGCTAAAGGATAGTGTTTATTCTTGGCCTAGGATGACGTAGGCATGGAAACTCTGTTTCTTTATAAGTTAGGTGGCGGCTTGATGATGCCGGTCCCTTTACTGTGTTAGCACACCCTAGGCTGGAGAATGTACTCTCCTTAAGCCTCGGATGCTGACGATTTTGAAACAGAGTTTCCTTATGGTGTGATAGAAACGGCTTACCGGCTCCTATTACACCTCATACAGGATCCTTTTCCCCGTCCCCTTCTGTCCTTTAGTGATGGCCTAGCCATCACATCTCTGTGTCCGTCGTCCTACAACCTCACCGTGTGCCGGTGGGTTGTAGGGACGACTCGGTCTTCTGTCGGTATGGCCTAGTCATTCAGTTTCCCTTAAGACATGTGGTTCTGGGATAGCTGTTTCGGCAGGTCTAGGTGCAGGCAGGAGACCCATTTGCCTTTGAATGTTCTTCAGTCCTCTCTTGGGCTGCCATCCGCTGCCTTTGTCAGACTGATTCCGGCATGGCTGCGGATGGGTGGAAGATTGATCATATGTCTCCCCTTCCATTAGAACCCTCATTCAGGAGTAAGGTAGTGATTCAGTGGCTAGTGCCACCACCATTTTCATCTTCCTTCACTCCTTGCATTCTCTCTATCTATTGGCTATTGCCGCCAACTACTGGGTGGCTGCCGGCTACTAACCTTGCTGGCAAGATGCAGGCTAGGCTTGTGGTCCAACAGCCATTGATTCACTGTCACATCAGACTCTGCCGGCGGTGTCTGTTCTTGGCCACTACCCAGTCACATTGAATGATGGCTGGGATGGTGTGCCTTTGGCCGGTGTGCCGCCGGCAATCTGGGGGTTCGCCGCAAGGCCGGCGGCCTCCGACTATTCTTAGTGTTTATACTTCCCCACTATCCAGTCACATTGAATGATGGCTGGGATGGTGTGCCTTCAGTCGGTGACCCGCCAGCTGCCGGCAGTCCGGTTAATTGCCGGCAAGTCGGAGGGCTGCCGAATATACATATAATGAATGTTGTGCCAGTTGAGTCAAGTCTAATTACTAGCCTTGCCGGCAGTAACTGCTGTATATGAAAACTGTAGCCAGTACATCTGTAATATAGAGTATAGTGCAGACTGAAAACTATGGGGTTTAATTATACAGTAGTCAAAGTTTTCTAACATACTCTGTGCTTCCATGCACAGTCTATTGGGAAAGGAATTCCCTTTTCTTCACACTGATTGTTGATCAGTTCTTTAATCCTCATTATTAACTCTTTTGGAAGTGGGTGTTGTTTACACAACTCTATCCTTAGGGAATAGAATCTTCTATTGGGCCTCTTATAGAAGATACCCTAGAATTAATAATGAGGAAGGTCACAGCAATTGGCTGGGCGGGAATCACGTGTATGTGTTTTTCCTATTTAATTTCCAGCTTACCTATCTAAGCTATATGTAATAAAACAGTATGGAATTTGTTATTATAATACTTATTTTAATACTTATAAGTCTAATGAGATAGACTACAATATACTCATATTATTTTCCTCTCTTTACAGGAGGACTATGTCAAGTGTGACAGCGTGTTCTGCAGCATCCGCCGCAAGAACTTATATGGCCATCTGGGGTGTAGGACACACTCCCGCTGTTCCATCACCAAGGGAACTCTAAAATACTGGGACCCACAGGTATGTGCAGTATGTAAGGACCTGTTAAATGAGGCGTTCGAAAATCCCAAGACAGCAGAGTCAAGGGATGCAGCTCGGGATAAGCTACGCAAATGGGTGCTTGGTTTTCAAAAGAACTCCACGGGGCCTTACCTCCCTAGTGAGCGTATGAGAGCCCTGCTATTCCCCAAGGCATCTGCGCATGCTGTTATTCCTCAGCCCTACCCTGAGATGAGATCCCTTGCATCCAGCTATCTGTCGACACGGATGTCTCTGATGCAATGAAGGACATCCATCTAGATGATGAAAGGATGTCAGAGGTGTCAGAGGACACCGAGAAAGACCTTGTGGCAGAAGGTCGAGAAGAGGAGTCAACGGTGGCTCCTGAGACGGAAGAGGACGAGGTCGAAACAATCTCTGTTTCGTCGGTTCCTGCACCAGAACCTGTACCCTCTACATCATCCGCTCCTCAGCTTACGAAGTTGGACGAGACACTGGCTGCCATCAAAGCTATGATGGATATGTACGATAAGAAGATCGAGCAGAGGGAAGCTGAACTCAAGAAGGAGATTCTTCAGATCACGCTTTCCCGCGGGTCTCAACGGAGACTCAATTTGAAGGATCTTCCCTCGTGTTCCGAGGTTAACCCATGGAAGCATGCCGAGTACATGCCCATAACCAATGGCAAGATCGTCATTTCAGAGAAGCTGGGCGCTGTCCCCATTGAGGACGTCAAGTTCTGGCCTAGCTTTGAGTCCTATCCGGACTGCTTCGTTCGTCTTAGGACGGAACCGGTTTCCAAGGAGGAAACAGAGCCTAAGATCATATTGCTTGACCATGCGAAGACTCAGGCTTTGTTCGCCAGCAGCCTGAAGAACAAGGGCTTCACCAATTCTAAGGTGCCGGCTCTGAGCAAGAAGCATCCCTCTTTTCTTAACTCCTACAACTATGGTTTTCCCCTTCGCGGAGAAATCATTCAGGGCAGTGGTTATGGGAGTGGAGGCAGGGAAACCTTGCCCTACACTAGAAGAGTGTAAGCCCTTCTCCCTGGCCTTACCATTCAATCATAATGACTGGAAGGACATTCAGCTAACCTTCTCAGTCGGGAAGTTGGAGGCTGACATAGTTGGACGCCAGTTCAACGAGAACCTCCCCAAGTTGTCTGAGTTTCTTCTACGTAGAGAACAAGATACAAAGGAGAGGCTTGCTGCCTCTCTGTCCCTCCAGGTGTCCATGGAGGCAATGGCCAGTGAACAAAGGACCCCAGAAATGTTCATGGTCCTGGCCAAGGCACCTTTGGCAACCCTAACAAAAGATTTCTACAGCTTTGTTAGGGCAAGAAGGGCTTGTAGAGAGTTCGTGTTTGCCTCGGCTGTGGTCAAACAAGAGCCCAGGAAGTTGATATCTTCCAACATCTGGGGGAAAGATGTTACCGAACGATCTTGTCAAGGAAATTGTCGACAAGGCCGCCACGGACAATAGAAATCTTCTCCAGAAGTGGGGCATGTCAGCAAAAAGAAAGTTTTCCGGATGAGGGTCCCCAACCGAAGAGAAAGACAAAAAGGCCAAGAGTGCCATGTCGCCCTGCTAGGCAACAACTTCCCGTGACCGCGGCGCCACAGATGGTGGCACAACCCCAACCTACCTACCAGTTGGTACCCCAGCAACCAGTGACTCAGTCACCAGCCTTTACTCCTGCCCATGAGAGGCAGACCACTACCTTTCGCCCTAGGAGTAGGGGCTCAGGTAGAGATTCCTCTTGACGTCCCTCTAGAGCCAAGTTTCCCAACACTGGGGTCGCCAAGATCTCAAAATATCAAAATAAAAATAAAAAATTCAAAATATGGCAGAACTCGCAGTAAAGGAAAAATATAAAAACGTATTTGAGGATTTTTATTTATCGACTTTTATATATCTATCTATTCATATATAAATATTTAAAAAATCAATTTTAATGGTGGTATCCCTGAGTGCTGTACGCATTTGATACGTGAACAGCATCACCAGGCAGCCACTCCAGCTGTACTGCCGCAGCCGGAAACACTGTCTACTATTTGTTCGTCTTGAATAGTTGATGCATTTATACCTGTATAGTGATTTCGAAGGTGCTGTATAAGTTACACTCAGTCCTTGTTTCTTTAAAATTCTTAATTATTCATGAAAAAGTGGTATGCCAACAATAGAAACTGAGAACTTCCCTTGCTGACGAAGTATTGCACCACAGTGTGTCAGTGGATGATAGCCTATCACAGTGTTCATAATGGAGGCTTCTAAAACCACATGGTACCCGCCACCATATTTAAAGAGAGAGATGGGCAAGGGAAGAGGAAGAGAAGGAGAGAGGCACTTTTCATGCTCTCTCCTCCTACATTTTCCCTTTTCCCTTCGCCACCCTTTCCTTGCTTCTCTCCCCCCCCCCCATCCCCGTCTTTCCAGGCCCCTTCTTACCCTGCTTCTTTTTTAACCCTGCCCTCCTCTCCTCGTCCTCCTCCTTGCCTCCCCCCCTCCCCTCCTCTTCTATATTTCCTTGCCACTTCCCTTCCTCTCCTCATCTTTACTCCTCCCCTTCCTTTTTATTTACCTCTTGTGAATTTGTATCTTTTCGATTATTATTTCATATAATAAAATAATTGTGTTATTAAATGTGTTATTTTATTTGTATGTTCTTGTGAAGTTGGCACGTCTGCGGCGCTGGTCACTCGGTCGAAAAGGTCGTTGGTTTGGCGGTTGTTTAGAGAGTTGGAGGATTTTATGTCATTAGTTTTGGAGGTTGTTGTTTTGGCAGTTGTTTAGAGATTTGGAGGATTTTAAGTCATTCGTTTTGGAGGTTGTTGTTTTGGCAGTTGTTTAGAGATTTGGAGGATTTTAAGTCATTTGTTTTGGAGGTTGTTGTTTTGTCAGTTGTTTAGAGATTTGGAGGATTATATGTCATTAGTTTTTGAGGTTGTTTTGGCAGTTGTTTAGAGATTTGGAGGATTATATGTCATTGGTTTTTGAAGTTGTTGTTTTGGCAGTTGTTTAGAGATTTTGAGGATTTTATGTCGCTGGTTTTTAAGGTTGTTGTATTGGCAGTTGTTTAGAGATTTTGAGGATTTTATGTCATTGGTTTTTTAGGTTGTTTTTTTGGTAATTGTTTAGATATTTAGAGGATTTTAGGTCATTGGTTTTGTAGGTGGTTGTTTTGGCAGTTGTTTAGAGATTTGGAGGATTTTATGTCGCTGGTTTTTGAGGTTGTGGTTTTGGCAGTTGTTTAGAGATTTGGAGTATTGTATATGGTTGGTTTTTGACGTTGTTGTTTTGGCGAGATTTGGAGTGCTGTATATCATTGATTTTTTGTTTCTGCTTCGTCTTATTTACTGTGATTTGCAAAATATATTACATTTCTTTTCCTTGTTACTCCTTCCGTGACCCTTCCCTTCCTCTACGCCTCCTCCTCCTTGTTCCTTTCCCCTTCACTTTCCTTGCTACCTACCCTCTTTCTAAGACTGAACCACGAATAGAGAAACTTAGCCTCATGATCCAGGCCCAAGGCTTCCAATAAAATCAGTTTACCATGTAACAGAAAACTTTTATATATACTTTGTTTGTTTTTTTGGAATGTGACAAAATATTATTCTAGAAGTGGGGTTTTTGATTAATATTAAGCCTTAAAATTTATAATGCTATAATAAAATTTAATGATGTTAGTTTTGTCTTTTCCAATCTTATAGTACCACTCTTATAGAAGGATATTTACTGTCCCTTACTTTTTACAGCCAACAACTAGTAATATATAATAATACTTATACAACTAAACTAGTGGGGTCGCAGTCATAGCTTGAGGTGCATGATTGGGTTCGCCTGAAAAAAAGGTTGGGAACCACTGCTCTAGAGGAAGAGGAGGTAGGGGAGCATTCGGTCGAGGAGGCAAGCCCTCCGGAAACCAGAGGCAATGAGATACTTTCGGTAGGAGGAAGGCTCTGACTCTTCCGGGATCGTTAGACCTTCGATTTCTGAGCCCACAGCATCATCAAGATTGGACTAGGCTGGAGCTAGAAGACAGCTCCACCAACATTTCCTCAGTTCTTCCAACACTCCTCCCCCGTTCTAGAAGAATACGTCCGAGAGCTCTTGAGCAAACGGGTGATCAAGAGGGCAAAGTCCATCAAATTCCAAGGAAGGCTGTTTTTTGTTCTCAAGAAGGACTCAGACAAACTCAGAGTCATTCTGGACTTGTCTCCTCTCAACAAGTTTATCGAGAGCAACAAGTTCAAGATGTTAACCCTTCAACACATAAGGGCCCTATTGCCCAAAAAGGCATACATAGTCTCCATAGACATGGCGGATGCCTATTGGCATATTCCGATAAATCGCCACATCTCCTCCTACCTAGGTTTCAGGCTACAAAAAAAAGTACATTTTTAAAGCCATGCGCTTTGGGCTAAACATAGCCCCAAGGATCTTCACGAAGATTGCAGAAGCAGTCGTGTAACAACTACGCCTGCAAGGTGTACAGGTGGTGTCATACCTGGACAATTGGCTGGTGTGGGCAGCATCGGAAGCGGAATGCTTGCAGGCATCCAAGAAGGTGATCCAGTTCCTGGAACATCTAGGATTCAAAATAAACACCAAAAAGTATCGACTATCTCCAGCTCAAAAGTTCCAATGGCTAGGCATACATTGGGACTTACAGTCACATCGCATCTCCATCCCATTAAAGAAGAGGAGAGAGATACCGAGATCAGTCAAGAGACTTCTAAAATCCAGTTGGATTTCAAGACGCCAACAGGAGAGAGTGCTGGGCTGGGCTCCCTCCAATTTGCTTCAGTGACAGACCCAGTGCTAAAAGCACAGTTGAAAGATGCATCAGGAGTCTGGAGAAGATACGCATCAAACGCTCAAAGAGATCTAAGACGACCACTACCGATTCGGCTACGATCACTTCTCAAGCCATGGTCAGAGGCTGGAAAGCTCTGCAGGTCAGTACCTCTACAACCGCCTCAACCCTCAGTTGACATCCATACGGATACATCACTGGAAGGATGTGGGGTTCACTCCCATCAGCGCAGAGCTCAAGGAACTTGGTCCTTCCTGTTCAGGACTTTTCACATCAACATCTTGGAGGCCATGGCAGTCTTTCTCACATTGAAGAAATTGTCCCCTCGTCCTTCAGTCCACATAAGTCTGATTCTGGACAGAGAAGTAGTGGTAAGATGTCTGAATCGTCAAGGCTCAAGATCGCCTCAACTCAACCAAGTGATGTTGGCCATCTTCCGACTAGCGGAAAAGGAGAGATGGCACTTATCAGTAGTTCATCTTCAAGGGTTCTGCAATGTGACAGCGGACGCTCTAACCAAGATAGCTCCGATAGAGTCAGAATGGTCCCTAGACGCAGAATCATTCTCCTTCATCTTGCATCAAGTCCCAGAACTGCAGATAGACCCCTTTGCAACAAGCGACAACAAGAAAATTCCTCGATACATTGCAACATACGAGGACCCTCTAGCTGAAGCAGTGGAAGCCATGTCCCTGGACTGGAACAAATGGACCAGGATTTACCTGTTCCCTCCGCCCAACCTGCTGTTGAAGGTCCTCATCAAGCTGAGATCGTTCCGGGGAACAGCAGCCCTAGTGGCTCCCAAGTGGCCCCGGAGCAACAGGTTCCCCTTGATTCTGGTATTACAGCCGAGACTGATTCCTCTGCCGGACCCAGTTCTGTCTCAACAAGTTCAGAAGTCGATTGTCTTCGCTTCATTACAGAAAACCCGAGACCTTCATCTCATGATTTTCTCTCCCTAGCAGTAAAGAAAAGGTTCGGGATCTCGAAGGAAACTATTGACTTCTTGGAGGAATATAAGTCAAATCTACCAGAAGGCAATACGAGTCATCTTGGAAGAAATGGGTAACTTTTGTCAATGCAAAGAATCCGAGGGAAATCTTGATGGATTTCTGTTTTTCTTTCTTTATTCACTTTCATGAACAAGGTTTAGCAGCCAACGCGATAACCACGTGTAAATCTGCCTTGACAAAACCTTTATTGTATGCCTTCCAGATAGACTTGTCTAATGAAATTTTCAATAAAATACCTAAGGCCTGTGCCAGACTTCGACCTGCAGCACCTCCAAGGCCCATCACGTGGTCTCTTGGTAAGGTGCTACATTTTGCCTTGAGTTTGGACAGTGAGGCTTACTCTTTGAAAGATTTGACTCAGAAAGTTATTTTCTTGTTTGCTCTAGCCTCAGGGGCTAGAGTTAGTGAGATAGTGGCCTTGTCTAGGGAAGAAGGCCATATCCAGTTTGCTGAAACAGGTGAGCTAAATCTCTTTCCCGACCCAACGTTTCTCGCCAAGAATGAGCTACCCACTAAGAGGTGGTGGGGTCCCTGGAGAATCTGCCCTCTGAAGGACGATTTCTCGCTGTGTCCAGTGGAGAGTCTAAAGGTCTATCTTCGCAGAACTTCAGACTTCAGGGGAGGACAGCTCTTTGAAGGGGAAACATCGAGTTCAAACCTATCACTAAAACAACTAAGGGCGAAGATCACCTACTTTATTCGCAGAGCAGATCCTGACAGTACACTCGCAGGTCATGATCCTAGGAAGATTGCTTCTTCGTTAAATTTCTTCCAGCCTATGGACTTCGAGAGTCTTCGCTCGTTTACTGGATGGAAGTCATCCAGGGTGTTCTTTAAGCACTATGCGAAGCAAGTGTAGGAGTTGAAGCGTTTCGTGGTAGCGGCAGGTAGTGTGCTAAAACCTGTCGCTTAGTGCTGCGAGGAACAGTGAATTATGTGGGACTGTAATTCTGAAGGGTGTGCATGTTGGTACCTTATAGTGCAACATGGTAGTAAAATGTCATGATGGTGACATTATGGACTGTTCCAATATACTAAGGTGATATAACATAGACTGAACACTAGTGCCATGTGTTTATTACTCAAGTGTAAATAGATAAATTCTCAGAAAGAGTAAAATTTCTGGAAAATTTTTCATGTTAGGTGGGTAAGTTTTATTTTTCAGATAAAACAAGCATTCTGATCTAATTTATCATGTCCATGTTATTGAAATGATTTCTTCATTTGCATTTTTTGCAATATTGTAAGTGTATGTTGAACGTTATTTATTGATTAACAATAAATGATTAATGGTTTTGTGCATCTTACTTCACCCTAGACATTGCTAATAAAACCTATATGAGAGCATTTATTTAAACCTTTTATTCTGCATGAAGTAATTGAACAAAAGTAATAACTTTGTTCCTATAGTTATACAAACCTTTCTAGCTAGATGTAACTTGTTCCAATGCTAGATACAAACTTTGGCTAATGATATACAGTGAGACCTGCATGTCTTTTTTGAATGCTAGGTGGGTTACATAAAATATGCAACTTCGAGACTTTTTCCGAGTCTAGTTTGACTCATCCCTGTAAGGGCAGGAAGAACTAACATAGTATATGATTAGCAGAAATGAAATATAACGGTAATGTCATAGGTCTCTTAGGTCTATAAGACCATGGAAAGATTGTCTTGAAAGTCGAAAGGCACAACTGGGAAATCCATGATACATTAATGCTCTGGTAAACTTCCATCAGGATTACATGGCCTGAGCCCAAAATAATGGATTTTGAGCGAAGCGAAAAATCTATTTTAGGGTGAGATAGCCATGTCGTCCTGATGGACAAGCCCTCCTTTCTATGAAAGGCCTTGGCAGGCTCCCTCGCGATATTACTGTATCTAAAAGTACTGGCTTAATGCTACAAAGGATTGAAGATGGCCGACGATTGTGGCGCCATCTGAGTACTCAAACAGTTACGGAGGAAGGGAATCTTATAATGGCTCCTCTTTTATTTTGCCACCTTTTCCCCTTGAAGCGTTAACGCTATTTTGGGGTGCAGATTGCTATGTGGCGTGTCAAGAATACGTCCCCTGATATTATGCGATATCCTAAAAGGAAACTTTAAGGATATTCACGCTAGAAGTTAGAATTTTGGAGACCTTTAGTTAAATTCTCTGGGAATATCACTGTACAGTAGTCAAATATACCCCAGGAAGCTACTGAAAGGAACCTTCCATCAGGACGACATGGCAATCTCACCCTAAAATATATTTTTCGCTTCGCTCAAAATCCGTTTAATGTTACTCTTGCTTATTATGGTTTCTGTCATATGAGCACAGCTCTTTGCTCATATTTAGACCCATTGATTTTTTTTTTATCTTTAATTTTCAATCTAGAAATTCTTGGCATTTCAGCAGCTATATTTTTCCTATCTAATGGTTGCATTAATACAAACCCATTACTAATTGTACAAAAGCTCCAACCTTTCAGCTTCACTTTTTCTCACAGCTAGTTAGACAGACCGCATAAACATTCCAATTGGTTGCAAAGAAATTGAATTGTCTTGCCAATTTGTACTCCACCAATCTGGGACACTATAAGTAATGTAATGTGTTTTCATGAAAGTATAAAGAAATTTATATTATGTAATTACCCATGAACATCATATTTAGTTTGTCTTGATAGTGAATATATTCTAATATATTGTATTTGTTTTTAGAGATGCTTTGGATGCCCTGGGTCTGAAGAGATACTGTTGCCGTAGAATGCTGCTAGGCCATGTTGACCTCATTGAAAAATTGCTTAACTATGCTCCTTTGGAAAAGTAAACAGGTAAATAATTCTCCTTTTTTTTTCAGGAGTATAAGTAATCGTTTGAAAATAATGTATGTTTAAAAGTACAATAGTTGAAGGAGAAGAGTGTCATTGAATATAATTAGGCCTATAGGTCTTGCCTTAAGATTTTTTTTTATTAAAGAAATGGGAAATTAAAAGGTAATGTTAAAGCAATCAAAATGTCAAAATGAAGCTATCCATCACGGCTGAAGAATTGTGGCCAAGAACCTTTCATACTACTGTGGGATACTCGAAGTATTTATAGTACAGTACACCGTAATAATATTTTACAGAGTTTTCCTTTTTCAAACTATTTATTTGTTCTTACATGAATACAAATCCTCATTCCTTAATAGGATTATGATATCAACTTGGCTGGAATTCGGCTGTAAAAATTTCAATTAGATATGTTAGTAGTTACTGGCAGGTGGCGGGAGAAGCCCTGCCCCCTCAACAATACATAGATGTCATTTTGACATCAGCCAGCAAGGTATACAGACATACTCTCGGTGTTCTTAAACTGGCATTTCAACTTTTTTCTCCTTTCTCTTTTCAGTGGAAATGGGGTTGATGATGATGAAACCATGAGTAGACAAAGTGTTCTTGCCCTGGAGTCGCTGAAGGAAAGTGCGGCACATTTATTAGCAGGATTCATGTGGATTTCCATCTTAATGCACCTCTTGCAGAGGTGATTTTTATCAGTCTTCCCCCCTGCAATTAATGTAGAGATTGGCCTTCAGAGCAGTAGGTGCAAAATGGGAAGAAAAGGAAGAAGCAGCTTCTAGTGGATTGTTCATATTATTATTATTATTACTTGCTAGGCTACAACCCTAGTTGGAAAAGCAGAATGCTATAAGCCCAGGGGCTCCAACTGGGAAAATAGCCCAGTGAGGAAAGGAAACAAGGAAAAATAAAATATCTTAAGAAGAGTAACATCATTAAAATAAATATCTCCTGTATAAACTATATTTTTTTTTTAACTAAACAAGAGGAAGAGAAATAGGATAGAATAGTGTGCCCGAGAGAACTTAACTCAAGACAGTGAAGACCATGGTACAGAGGTTATGGCACTACCCAAGACTAAAGAACAATGGTTTGATTTTGTAGTGACCTTCTCCTAGAAGAGTTTCTTGCCATATCTAAAGAGTCTCTTCTATCCTTACCAAGAGGAAAGTGGCCACTGAACAACTACAGTGCAGTAGTTAACCCCTTGAGAGAAGAAGAATTGTTTGGTAATCTCATTGTTGCCAGGTGTATGAGGACAGAGGAGAGTATGTAAAGAATAGGCCAGACTATTTGGTGTGTATGTGTAGGCAAAGGGAAAATGAACCGTAACCAGAGAGAAGGAGGTATTGTAGTACTGTCTGGCCAGTCAAAAGACTTGATAACTCTCTAGCAGTAGTATCTCAACGGATGGCTGGTGCCCTGGCCAACCTACTACTTCATAGTCAGGATCTTCCTCAAAAACAAGGAAATCTGTCAGCCCTCTTCCTTCTTTTTCTAGTAATATTCCAGTTAGGAGGGGAGGAAATGCTCCTCTTCGTCTAGGTGGTGAAAGGCTACCGCTCAGCCTCGAGCCTCGCCCTTAGGCTGAAAAGAGTTAACATTTCCTCTTCATTGGAATTCTCTCTCCTCATCGGAGCTTCAAGCATACCTTTCCTCTGTCAGAAGTTAGACCACTTCCATAGAACCCGGTTTGTGGCCTTAAGTCTCTGAAGAGTGCCCATCTAAAACCATTACGCCAAGCATCAGATTTTCACCTGACCTTGAAGACAGTTTTCCTGCTTGTGTTGGCTTCGGCCAAGAGTCGTCGAACTCTGTGGTCTTTCTTACAATGTCTTCCATTCAAGGCGATTGGAAGTTAATGCTTGGCTTCATTCCTGAGTTTATCACCATGACTTAAAATCTAGGAGTAGCTGATCCTAGATTCGAGCCCTTCCAGATTAGAAGGCTTCGTAAGGTAACTGATGATCCAGATCAAATGCTACTTTGTCCTGGAAGGAGTGCGAAGTACTACCTCAAGAGAACCACAGGAGCTCGCCCCCGAGTCTCAGCACTCTTTGTCAGCACGGGGAAGGTCAAGAGAAGGATCACCAAGAGCCAATCTCTGCTTGGATTAGAAAGGTCATACACCAAGTGTTGAACCCTGATCCTTCTCCACAAATGAGACGACCCAGAACTCATGACGTTAGGTCATAGGTACGTTCCTAACGTTCAAGAAAACTACTGTGATGCAGGTCCTACAAGTGCGTGTGTGTGGAAGTGTTGGATGACCTTTACCGCCCACTACCTGCAAGACGTGACACAGAAGAATATGGAGACGTTCTCCATTGGCCCTGTGGTGGCTACAATACAAATGGTTTAAACACCTCAGGTTCCCTGACGGACAATAGCAGATGGTGGAGGGCAGAGTTACCTGGGATTGGGTCTATAATAAATGCAAAAGAATGACTGGCTCTTTCTTTCTTTCATCTCTGGGAACAGTATCTACGGTACTATGCACGCTGGCCTCCTCTATATGCATGTAAAACCATTTCCCTTTTGTAAACTGGTATAAATATATATACGTGTTGCATTCTGTCACTAGGTTGTGGCAATTAAATAATAAATGATGGGAGGTGGGAAATTAGACAACTTTTACATTCTAAAGAGGATTTATTGTCTTAAGTTAATTTTCACAGAACATGAGCAGAAATCTTTTCAAATGAATGAAGGAATCTCTTTAATAACATAGTAAATGGAACTCTAAATCTCAAATTAGTTCATGATAGAGGAAATATAAGTCTCTCGCTGACTTTTGAATCACTGGAACAGTTTACTGTAGAGTCCTCATAATTGTAGATAACATTGAATCACTTGGTAAATACACACACACACTTGGGGAGAACGGACTTAGAGGGGAAACGGTCAAAGTATGTTACTAAGACTTATAATATTGGGCGTCTTGTTGCATATTGACACCAACCATGGCTGACATAAGCCTATCATGGCGGATGGGCCTACTATGAGTTGCCCACTCACCACTTGAACTCTGGTTGAACTGACTACTCTTGGCTTCCCAGGTGTTCTTATTGCACCCCCAGTATGAGGGCTTTTCTTGCCTCTGGGTAGCAGTGGCAGGTGATGCAACCGCATCCAGCCTGTTCTCGCCTCCTTTACCGTCCCCTCTCCCCGGTGTACCTGTTGACACATGTGCTTGGGTCAGCAGATATCAATGATAGAAAATTAGTTCAAATCTATACTACCCGGGAACATGGCGATGTGGTCACAGGCCAACAAACGCCGCCCTACTTCCTGCACACTTACCTAACCCGGTTAATGGCTATCAAGAATTTGTCTAAACTCCCGAGCATTGCTGATTTCAAAACTACTTTAAAACAAGAAAATGTCGTCAAATAAAGTCTCCGCAATCCTGGGCAAGCCATGTTCACATCGAAAAGGGTGAACAAGACTGATTAAAAATTCATAGGTAATAATTAACACATTTCACAGTGAATTGAAACTTTTTAGCGATCATCAATAAAAAATAAGTTAAACATTAAATTCATTAGAAATACTCATCAGTGAACACATGGTATAATCATTAAAAAAGAGAATTAAATCCTACACACCTGTAATCAGGATATACATACTGTTTATATGAATGTATGAATATTGCATATCTTGTCAAGGAAACATATCATAGAGGACAGTGATTGCAAGATATCAATTACAATTTATGCAAGAGAAAGTAACCTTAGTATTTTGAAATACTTGTCTAAATCCTACAGTCCAATATAGAATGCAGATTGCTTACAAAGATAATGAATGCCCTCATATGTCAAGCCCACACTCTTGTTCATTCCATGGACTCTGTCTGAAAAAAGATCTAAGATATAGTACTGGTAAACACAAATACATTACAGTCATTACAATCCTCACCAGTAAAGACAAATGCTAGTAGAAAACTCTAAAAATGCATTAAAGAAAAATCATCTTAGAAAAAATAATTCCTTGGAAAATTGTCCATACATGTCTACAGATCCTCAACAAAACTCTCCACGGATACTTGTGTATCCCTTGAGTATACTCAGATCCACCACAGTCATTATTAAATGGTGATGATGATAATTATCAAGTATGGCCATAATGTACAAAGAAATCACTAGAAAAGAACATCAATATCAAACATCACTAAATAGTTAAACAGCTGTATTATACTAATAAATAGTATCACAGTCAAGCAAAGCTTTGTTCCTTTATTTGGAATATGTCTGCAGTCTCCTGCAGGTATCTACAAAGCCCCCCCCCAAAAAAAAAAAAAATACTAGTACAGCAACTCACTCGAGCGATACCAGTATTCTTGATGAGGTTAGGCATGCCTGGGACTCCTGGGATCATTCCGACTGCTGGAGTGGTCTCCAAACCCCCACATCCATTGCGCGGATTCAGGTGGGCAGTCATTTTCAAAGCATCTTGCTTTGAAGACAACAAAGCATCATCTACCGCATCAGCTCTTGCCAGCATATTTAATCTGTCCTCCTTCAAACCATAATCTGACAAAAAGGACATCGGTTACATTTTCTTAATAGTCACTGGATAATTAAGTAATGAGGGACAATCTCTTAACTCCAAGTTTATCCTGATAAGCTGATCCCCTTGTGTTAATCAGTTAAAGAAACGCTCATATTTGCCCACTACAGTAAATGTATTTTGGAATTTCTCTTATTCCTAAATTTATTGGTTATGTCTCCTATCTTTCTGTGTCTTGCAAATCAGAGACTAATGTTTTGCCAATCTGTTTTCTAATCACGTGACACCTCTTAAGGCTTACACTGACATTGCGTCTAGCTCTCATTTGTCACATGTTTGTAACTCGAGGTACAGGCAAATGTTGTTTTTAACAACAAAGGAACAAATTTCAGGGCACAGTTGTTTTCTAAATGTTCCTTTTTTGTAAATAGTTCTACATTGTTGTTCAGAAAGTTGTCAGATGGTCGATTATTGGTGAAACATGACATTTTTATTTGCTATTACAATTTTCATAACTATTGTGTCATACATATCTGCTCTTATACACATTTCGAACCTTTACTCTATTCATCAGACACAAAATGAAAAAGTCTGCAGCAACTTGTTCCTCATTCGTTCATTTCCATGATTTTTTCATGTTAATTACTTCGTTCTCGTGAGTTAAAAGAAACGGACAAAACTATCTAAGCATGAATTTCAATTCCCTTGTTCCTATCATGTTGCCAGATAGACCTAATAATCAATTCCTTACTTGTCACCAATTTTCAAAACACACAACTCTCTACGGAGTTGGAAAGCAAAGACTCACTACTGATTTTTGCGTCTAAGAAGTTACAATACTTGTCAAAAGCTTAAATTTCTTTTCAGTAGAAAAAAAAAAACTCGGTGACCAGGACGTCATAATGCTTTACTCAGGGATTTCTCACATAATCACCGTTCACTTATTTCATTTCATCTGTACTTGTGTTCCCCGTGCTTTGAAATACATTCATGCTCCCTGTTAAATCCTTTAACGTTACTCTCTTCGAATAATTTTTTAACAATGCTCTGTGTCATCAATCAGACCAAAACACTAGTGAGACAAATCCCTTATGAACAACTGTAACTAGAAGAAACTAAATGCAAGGTCTTTTAAGTCACGCATGTGACAAATTACCTATAACTTAACAAACTGTTGGCATCTGAAATTACTTCGACTATTATGTTAACAAACTCGTCTTTGGTAATCAGGATGATCTTCAGACAAAAACTGGCAAACACTAGTTTAACACTTTCTTTTAAAAGATCTCATAATGAATTAAGTAGGCTACTAATCATTGACAAAACGGTGTGTGACATAAGTGCAAACATTGCGACACAATTTTTCTAAATGATCTGTGTACCTAAGTTACACTTCATTCTCCATAAGTTTACTAAGTACATATGTAAAGAGGACATTATAGGAACTTCATAGATTAAGTCCTAACACTGAATTGCAAGCAAAACCTTATAACATCTTATATTTGAATTCTGACTGAAACATTTCTCTCGAATTAAATAACTGTTATCATTGTTAAGATAGAATTTTTTCAACAAGGGACCATGCGTCCTTTCCAAAAGTCACGTTTAACACATTTGGTAATGAAGGTCATAAATAATAAGAAGAAATTACTTTAAACTAAAGAAACTATGAGGTGAAAAAATTCAGAGTTTACACGGTGTAAAGAACAATTTCTTATTTATTAACACAGCAACAAGAACATTGACTATGTGGTGGGATGTTACAAAACAACCCCCACACCCTTAATCACTCTATCAGACAAAAGTCCCACAACACAAGCTTTCCCCTTACTCTATACTAGCTGGACTCTTGAACTAAAGTAACAGTAAAACACATCATGATCTTCATAGTATGTTCCATACAAATTGAAATATTTATTACAAACTAAAATATTCTCACATGCTTATCACTATTAATCTTAAATCTAAATTAATGACTTAGATACTAAAAAACAACCACATTCAAATTACCCAGAAAAATACCAATCACACATACATAATACTAAGCACAGATAAATTACAATAACCTAAAACTTCAAAAATCATACTGTAGATATATATCCTGCATGTGTGTGCATGGACACCGTCACTAATACTCAATATGAAAAACCTCCACAAAATTCAACACAGTTCACAAAGTATATAAAAAAAAGCTTAGAACTAAAATGAATCGCCTAATGCTAATGCTAACCCAATAAATGTTTGTGAGTGTAAATTTATATACACCAACACACGACCCTCCAAGCCGTCCAGTCTTAATATGGTAATTTGTCACTGTTCGGTGGGCAACAATACACCCCTGCTCCAGTCAATTTGACTGAGCAGCCACTTAAGTGGTGGTCATCATCATCATCATCATGAACAAAGGGAAAAAATCTTATTTTACAGCCTGGTCATCCTATGGTCAAAATTCTATCCATCCGCTGTCTATTCCAAAAATCATTGTACGGTCCGGGTCGTCACCACCAAGCTATTCATATCATATGTACGGCTGGCAAGCAATACATTCCATACCAAAATTAAACTCCAAAGGAGGAATTACTGCCTGCAAAAAAAAACAAAAAAAACAGCACTCCAAGGTAACTATACTATTGCACTATAATCAAAGATAAATGATAAACTTTGTATCGTTTATAGTCGCGCCTTACTTTTATAAAACACTTCCAATCTGGTCGAAGAATAAAGAAAAATATAATCTAGAATTGTTCCCATACTGTACTAACAAACCTTTTCTATTTATTTGGAATATCTTTCAGCGGAGCTGGAAGGTAGTCATTAGACTTTTAATTGCAAGGTGGCAACCCTGCTTAACCGCTTAAGCGGGTAGACCGGGGGGTTAGCGTGGGGTTACCCAGCCGCCTCTATATATACTAACAACAGTGAGAGACGTCACTTTTTCTTTAGGTTCGATAGAAATCGGACGTGTCCTCTCTCTCCTTGACTGTAATTGGACTATTTGATTTTGCTTTTTCTTTTCAGGTGTGCGTGTTCTCTCTACGATCGCCTTCATGCGAACTTGTCGAGGACACGAGGGTGCCACGTGCAGTATTTTCATGTCTTCGTTGGAGACCAACCCACACTCTCTGTGTCCTTCGTGCATAGGGCATTACTGCAAGCAGGGTTCCCCCTGCGCACTGTAGGGGGTGGCCTGTCTCCTAATAGGAGAAATTTGGGCGGCATAGGAAGAAGAAGGCGAAGCGCGATCTTTCTTTCTCAGGGGCGAGGAAAGCCTGTTCTTCTTCTCGCACCCCTAAATCTTTCTAAAGCTGCTCCTTGCTCATGCTCTTCCAAGGGGCTATCAAGTAGGAGCGAAAATCGACTAACTCCTTGGCAACCCTGGGGTACTGGGGGCTGGTTGTTGCTTCCCCTAGAGGAGCAACTACACCTCCAGCTGCCGGGGAGCCATTCTCCCTTTCAGATCTTTTGCAGGTGTGGTCGTCTTTAAGGATTTCGTGACCCCGTTTGAAGGAGAAGCTACTGTGCCTTCTTCAGCTTGGTGCTAGGAAGGACCATTTTCCGGAGCTGTCGACATCTCAGGCTCTGGAACTGTGCGAGGTCCATCCTTCGCCCTCTACTGGCCCTTCCACGTGCGGACAAGGTGATCGCTCGCTTTCGCCTCTCCTACGGCCTCCTGCTGACGACGAACCCTCTTGCCATCCTGGGACCTCGTCCCCTAACATTCTCCCCACAGGAACCTGCAGGTTGCAGGTGTAGATCTTCCAGTGACCAGCGCTCCTACCACCAGCAGTGCTAAAGGACGAGCATTGCCATCGCCTCACCCTTCTGGACACACTTCCCCCTGGTCGCCGTTCACGACGATTGCAAGATCTGACTAATCGTAGATCATCACAATCCGGGTGCTCTTCTCCTAGAAGGCGCTCACGCTCTAGAGCTTCGCGGTCCTCAGCGCTCTCCTCGGAGGCATTCCTCTTCATGAGCACAGTCTAGACCTAGGTCCAGACGCTCATGTTTTAGATCTCTATGATCTAGAATAGACCTAGGTCCAGACGCTCATGTTTTAGATCTCTATGATCTAGATCACTAAAACGGCGCTCACGCTCGCAAGGATGACGCTCTTGTTTGCGAGGGCAGCATTCACGCTCGCGAGGGCACCGTTCACGAGAACGACACTCTCGTTCGCGAGATAGGCATTCGCGACGGTCACGCCCTTCTCAAAAGAGAGCTAGACGCTCCTGTTCATGATCATGAACCGCGTGTTCGCGATTAAGGTCTAGACGTTCCTCGTCTAGAGGTAGAGGTAGGCACTTGCGCCATCCATCAGCGCGTAGCCCCTCAATCAGACCATCCAAGCGACCTCGGACCGGACCTGATCATGAGAATAACTACTCCTCAAAAACCTCCGGTGCCTTTCACCGCCTGGGGAGTTTTAGCAAAGCGCTCTCCTATGCAACGCTTGGAAACACGTCCCGCAGTGATAAGTTCTCCAACAAGAGTTGTTCCTACTCATAGATGTAGGTGCTTCTCTGAGGCAGCAGCAAGGCATTAAACCTTCCTCTTCCTGTGTGGCTCCTAGTGCTCCCGTTGTGAGCACTTCTGCTTGTGAATCGCGTCCGTTGACCCGTGAAACTCGCGATTTTGCGCCCGAATCATGATTTCTCAAGCAAATCGACGGTTTCCACGAGCAATTCATGAGCAGATGTGTCGGAGTCGTGAGCAAGTCCGGTACCAACACCTTCGCCTCGACCCTCACCTTCTTCCACCTCCAGCGAAAGACTGACACCCTTTCCAGAGGGTTTGAAAGAGCTGCCTAATAAGTTCGCTCATGTGCCTATTAGCCCGGACCTTCCTTCACTCCCGAAGGAACGTGTTCCTCTGCCTCAGAGGTTATCACCTCCATCGACCGGATCTCCTTCTAGAGTTCCCCCCAAAGGACACTCCTCTTAGACCTCCTAGGTAAGTCCAGGGCTTACCTAGAGGATCAGAACTTCCTCCATGGGTGAGTACGTTCATCACCACCCTGCTGGAGTCTCTGAATGTGGCTCCTCCATCGCCACAACCTCCAAGTTCCAGTCAAGGCAACCCTTAGGATTCCCTTGGAACCCTTGTCAAGTTCCTCCGTTGGGAGTCAAGACCCTAGAAGGAGGTTGACAGCAGACAAGGTACGCATATCACCTCCCCCCGATCGCGTGCTGAAGGTCCTCAAGCCTCTGACTCTTTACTCCAGTGAAGGTAAAGGAGGTCATAACTAAGAGAGGATGAGAGGCGTAGCACCACCCGACAACATCCGCCCTAGGACAAGAATCGACTTAGACTTGCTCAGGGAGATAACGATCCATGCCTTCAACCCTCAAGACATTGAGGTAGTGCCTCCGGAACAACGTCCAGTTTCCTTACCTCCTCCAGAGGAGGACCCTTCAGCTCCTACTGCCAAGGCTTCGTCAATGCCTCAAAAACTTCGCAGGCTCCCCCTCCTAAGACCGCAGAGGAACGTCCTGTGTGTAGGGAATCGAAGGACACTAAAGGCGCGTCCACACAGTCGAACAGTGTCCGTCGATCTCCAATCGTTACCAGTTAACACTGTGAAAGAAGCGTATATGACATCAATAACAAGCACCAAGTGGTGTGTCAGACAGTGCCTGTGTTTGTAGAGTCCGAGCTTCAGACACACTCCGGAGGCGGAGTGGCACTATGGACAGAGTTCTACTTGTTTACTGGATTAACTTTAACTTTTAGAAGATTAGGTATCCCCCTCCCTGTAAACGTGACTAGTTGTAATCCAGTTATGGAGGAAGGCTGACTTTGAGATACAAGAGAGGCTCAGTTGCTAATCAAACAGTACTGGCAGAGCCCATGCTTATAAAATATCAAACCAAATGTTTACCAAGACAGAACTAAACGTGTAGCAGCAATAAATAAAATAACGTCAGAACTTCCGAGAATGGAATGTCTGTAACGGGTTTACAAGTCGAAAAGAATATGGAATCCATAATGGGTCATTACAAGGAAGAGCTACACAAATTGGAGAAATAAAAAAGGTCGGTGGTTGGTACAGAAGATATTTGTGCAACCAACTTATGGCGTTTCGATATACGAGTATAGCCATAACAAAACCTGTTCCAGTTGGACACCTTAGTCTCATTTGCTCGAAGAAGTGTTTGATGGTGAGGAAAATATGTAATCTCTCTCTCTCTCTCTCTCTCTCTCTCTCTCTCTCTCTCTCTCTCTCTCTCTCTCTCTGTGTGTGTGTGTGTGTGTGTGTGTGTGTGTGTTTTTGTCACAAATTGAAGCAACCAGCCCTCCCTGACTGTGACGAGAAGTAGCCAACACTGCCTGCAGCCTACCTTAGTTCAACACTATCATTGAATTCCTGGAGAAGACTTCAGATGTCCCATCTTGATGCCACCCTTTCTGTGACGTCTTCGAATCCAGTCATCGTGCCAGTTTCATCTGAACTTCAGCCGCCCTTCTGCAACGTTCTCAAGCCTGAAGTCTCTGTACCAGTATCGTCTCAGTAGCTGCAGAAAACTATTCCTTAAGTATATCTACTGTACCGACTGTCCCCCTTTTCTATTAATATTTTGATTGATTTGATTTGTCAGTTAAAGTAAACGAATTAATAACATTGATTTTCTTTATATAAGTTTGTGGATAAACGTGTTGTGTTTTTTTTTGGCTCAGGCCATGTCGTCCTGATGGAAGGTTCCTATAAGTAGCATTCTAGGGTATATTTGACTACAGTGATATTCCCAGAGAATTTACCTTTAGGTCTCCAGAATTCTAACTCCTGGCACGAGTATCCTTAAGATTTCTCTTCAGGATATCGCATAATATCAAGGGACGTATATCTTGATACGACACAGCAATCTTCACCCCGAATAGCGTTTTTGCTTTTAGGGGGAAAGTGGCAAAAATAGAAGGGGAGCTGTTATCAAGGTACCCTTCCTCCGTTACTACCTTGAGTATCCAGATGGCGCTATCGTCGCCACCGTGCTTTATTCCTATAAGTAGCTCTACAGCTCGGTGATTTTCCCTTTCGCTCTTTTGTGTACGCTCTTATTGTTGGATTTACTGTATCATGCAATCTCCAGCCTCTTCTGCCTCTGAAAAGTTGAGTATTTGATCTTTACATTGTATAAATTTTAGCTCTTGCCTCACAGTGAAATTAGGTTAAATTAAGTGAGAGAGCTTTTGCCTGAACCGGAGGGATCCTGGGCGCTGTCGTTCCAACAATAAGAGCGTACACAAAAGAGCGAAAGGGAAAATCACCGAGCTGTAGAGCTACACTAATAGGAATAAAGCATGGCGGCAATGATAGCGCCATCTGGATACTCAAGGTAGTAACGGAGGAAGGGTACCTTGATAACGGCTCCCCTTCTATTTTTGCCACTTTCCCCCTCAAAGCGAAAATGCTATTCTGGGTGAAGATTGCTATGTATCGTATCAAGATATACGTCCCCTGATATTATGCGATATCCTTAAGAGAAATCTTAGGGATATTCGTGCCAGGAGTTGAAATTCTGGAGACCTAAAGGTAAATTCTCTGGGAATATCACTGTAGTCAAATATACCCTAGGAAGCTACTTACAGGAACCTTCCATCAGGATGACATGGCCTGAGCCCAAAAAAACACATCACGTTTATTCACAAACTTATATAAAGAAAATCAATGTTCCTAATTCGTTTACTTTAACTGACAAAGCAAATCAATCAAAATATTAATAAAAAAGGGGGACAGTCGGTACAGTAGATATACTTAAGGAATAGTTTTCTGCAGCTACTGAGACGATACTGGTACAGAGACTTCAGGCTTGAGAATGTTGCAGAAGGGCGCCTGAAGTTCAGATGAAACTGACACAATGACTGAATTCGAAGACGTCACAGAGTTATTTAGTTAGCCTGAACGACTTTCCCGGTATTAGTAGTATGAATATCTAATAGCTATTCAGTCTTCATTGCTAGGAGTTAATTATATTATGCCGATTGTATTCTTAATAGTTTCGGCGATTTAGGTAACCGAACCTTGCTTGCGCTAGGCTTCCCAACCTAGGCGTTTTAGTTTACTTTCATGCATGATATAATAGACATTCCTAGTGTTATTACAATTAAATGAAGCTATTTAGGCAATTTATACGAGTAAGATACATTGATTGCATATAAATTTTCTTCTTCTGAGATCGTATACGAGAGTGTTTCGGCGATTAAGGTAGTCGATTCTCACTCGCCACTAGGCTACAAGCCTAGTGGCTTTAGTATACTTTCATACATGTTCCCCGGTTACCCTTGTGTATTGTTTTATAAATTCAGGCGGAGATGGATATCTCCTAGAATTATTATATAAACCGATACTCGTCTCCAGTGGAGATTTAAGGGTAATCCCTCCTTCCCTCTGAGTGCAGCCTTGGGCTACAACCCTAGTTGTCATGCCTCGAGTTGTCATTCAGGCATGACTAGGCTAGGGTTTTCTGTCCTTTCCCCTAGCCGCAGATAGCAGGTTTTGGGTTTCGGTCAGAACCTCAGAGTATACAGTCTTTTTCGGGCAGCCAGCCGGCAGGGTGAAGTCATTCCCCTGTCGGACTAGGCTGCCGGCATAGGAGGCTAGACCTCCCTAGGCCGCACCTAAAGTGGTTGTATGATGACGCCACCTTCTCCCTTTGGTCTAGTAGACTAGTCCTGTGCTCGCAGACCCTAGGCTGAAGAATAGATATTCTTCTGCCGCCTAGGATGGCGCCGGCACTGGAACTCTTTCTCACTTGTTGAGAGAAGGCGGCAAGTTTGCTGCCGGCCCCATAACTGTATTGGCAGATCCTAGGCTGGAGAATAGATATTCTCCTGCTACCTAGGATGGCGCCAATACTGAAACAGAGTTTCTTAGGGGTGTGGTAGGACCGGCAACCCTCTCAGTACCTTCCACACCTCATACAGGACCCTTTTCCCTCCCCCCTCTGTCCTTTAGTGATGGCCTAGCCATCGCAACCCTTTGGCCGTCCTACAATCTCACCGCTTGCCAGCAGGTTGTGGTGCCAGTCGGGGCTCCTACATGCAGTGGCTTAGTCGCTCAGCTTTCCCTTATGGACGCAAGGCTCCGGGAAAGGATGGGCCGGCTGCCGGCAGGAGACCCCTCTACTGTAGAGTGTTCTTCAGTCCTCCTTTGGACTGCCATTCACATACCAGTGGCCGGCAGACACCGGCAATGGTTTGTGTTGAAGCTTGAATGATACATTCTCCCCTTCCATTTGAACCCTCATTCTGGAGGAAGGCTGTAAGACTGAGTACTTACACCCTTATTTACTGTTGATACACATTCAATAAGGTACCCTTCACTCCTTGCGTTCTCTCTCTCTATCGGCTAGTGCCGCCGGCTTCACTCCTTGCTTTCTCTCTCTTTATCGGCTAGTGCCGCCGGGTACTAACCTAACCGGCAGTTGCCGCCCAGGTTGATGCTGCCGGCCGCCTTGCCAGCTGGACCAGTGCGCTGACAACCGGTGAGACGCTGGCAGCCGGTGAGCCGCTGGCAGAACTGACTTGGCTGGCGGATGCCGGCCGGGTTGATGCTGCCGGCCACTACGCCGGTGCTAGCCTTGCCGGCAACATGCCGGCTAAAACTACAAGTATATGACTATACAGTAGCCAGTATATTTGCAGTATAGATCATACTGCAAACAGAAAACTATAGTATAAATTATACAGTACAGGTATTGCTCGACTTACGACCGAGATAGGGACCGATAGATGAGTCGTAAGCCGAGTTGGCCGTATGTCGAACTAGAAATTGAAGTTTCTGTAGATTTATTTTGAAACATTATGATTCGGCAATCATCTGGATCACATTTGGTCAATATTTTCTTACTGTATCATTATTTTATTTTCTTGTTTCATAGGATATCATTTGCTCTATAAATGCATTATTGTATTCTATTCATCAATTTTGGAAGCATTTTACAATCGAGTACTGAAAATTTTGTTTACCTTTGGTTATGATCAGCTGATCTGAAAGTGCCGCTACCTACCGTATCAAAATATGGCGTACATACGTATGGCATATTTTTTTATCATTTCTTAACTTATTAGAAATATCTTCATGATGAATATTACATCAACGCCAATATGTTACAGGAAATCAGTTTCCATACAGTTCGTCTAATCATTAGGTATAATGCGAAATCGTTGTAGCTCTTTCTGTGTGTGTGTGTGTGTGTGTGTGTGCTCGCTCTCGCAATCGCATATGGGTAATTCATTTTTAAAGCTTCATACAGTATTGTAGTTCAATATTAAGCCTTTATATTTCATTAGACATTACTGTGTTTAATTGTGGTTTATTAAAGAACATTTATATTTTGTTTTTCAATTTCTTGAGCATATTAACAATCAACAAATACTTTTAATTTACTTTTGGTTGGCAGCAGCTGATCTCAAGGTCACGCTGCCGTATTACTATTATGAGCACATATATATAGTGCGAATAACACTGATTTATATAATTTTCTTGACATTCGAAATTTCTTCATAATGCATATTATATCAGCGCCAATATGTTATAGGGTATCACATTTTCCATACAGTTTGTTTATAAACCTTATTATTAGTTATAAAAGGAATACTCTCTCTCTCTCTCTCTCTCTCTCTCTCTCTCTCTCTCTCTCTCTCTCTCTCTCTCTCTGTATTTTGTTTTTAATTCAGTTGTATCTTCATATTTTTTTTTTTTTTGAAAATTATTAGAAAATTCTATATATCATTATTCGATGTTACGATTATGGGAATAGTAACGCATCGGAAGGAAATCACTTGGTTAGCCTCTCGCCTTCCGCCAGAAATATGACGTCATCAGACTTTTTTTCTTAAATTTACGGTAAGTTGTACTAATCTTATAACTAATGATACAGACCACTAAAACACTCGATATCATTACTGGGTGTTTCGATGATGGGAATGCTGTAATAAGATTACTCGGTAACAATGAAAGGAAATCATTCGGTTTGTCAGCGCACTTCCGCCAGATACATGACGTCACAAGTCACGTGACGTACAGTAATCTCTACGAAGAATGACTTGCAAAATATGTAAATTAATTTTCTTTGTTTCTCGCAAGAAATGAAAAGAAAATACTAACTTAACAAACAAAAGTATTTTATTTTTATAATGTAAAAGGAAATATGTTATTTTCAAGAAAATATTTGTCTTAAAAGTATATTTTCTTTAGATAAACATCGATCCATTATCAGAGATTAAAAAAGTAGCGTACAGTCAAATTTACACTACGTAGTACTCATGACAACCGATACAGACCCACAAAATACTTTGTATCGTTATTTAATATTTCGATAATGGAAATACTAATATTAATCGTTAGCCTATTGGAAGGAAATCACTGTATTGTCTGGACGCTTTCCGCCGGTGATGTGACGTCACCAGACATATAATATGAACTCTACAGATATTAAAACTTTTCTTAATGTATTTTAACTGCAAATAAATACTGAATATTAACAATAAAAGAAAATAATAATTTACCAAGATAATTCAGTTTATATGTATACAAGAAAATAGATTATTTTCAAAGAAATATTCGTCCTATTTCCGATAAACTTGTGATGTCATCACCCTGATAAAATGGTCGTAAAGTCGAATAGTCGTATGTCGCATAGGTCGTAAGTCGAGCAATACCTGTAGTTAATTTTTCCAACATACCCCGTGTATCCATGCACAGTCTATTGTTGAGACCTATTATATAAGGGAAGAAAAGATTTCTTTCCACATATTGATAGATGATCAGTTACAATTTACCCTCATTATTACAACCTTTGGAAGTCAGTGTAAAGTTACACTTATCTATCCTTACGGGGTAGAATTCTTCCAATGTGTTTCCTGAATAGGAAAACTCTAGGTTTTAATTTTGGGGAGGTCACAACAATTGGCCGGACAGGAAACACAAGTATGCCTTTCCTAATTCTTTTCTAGCTTGTCTATCCTAAGCTATACGCAATAAATATGAAAAAATACTAATAATAATATTTATATAGTTTATCAGGTGAGATGTACTACCGCATACTCATTTACTTTTCCTCTCTTTACAGGAGGACCACCTTAAGTGCCAGAGAGTCTTTTGCAACGTGAGGAGAGGAGGACTTCTGTGGCCATGTAGAGTGCAGGGCGCACTCTCTCTGCTCAATCTCCAAGGGACCTCTAAAGTACTGGGATCCCCAGGACTGCAAAGTGTGCAAAGCCTTGGTTACTGAGGCTTTTGATGACCCCAAGACAGCGGAGTCAAGGGATGCAGCACGGAGTAAGCTGCGCAGATGGGTTCGTGGCTTTCAGAAGAATGCCACGGGACCTTACCTTATGAATGAACGGATGCGTGCCTATCTGTTCCCTAAGGCAACTGCGGATGCCGTTATACCACAGCCTCAACCTGAGATCCCTTGCATCCAGATTTCCGTAGATACGGATATCACTGACGCGATGAAGGACATCCACCTAGGTGAGAGGATGTCGGAGGTGTCTGAGGACACTGAGAAAGACCTTCTTGCGGAGGGTCTAGAAGAGGAGTCTACCTTGGCTCCTGAGACTGAAGAGGATGACGTTGAATCGGAGTCCGTTTCGTTGGTTCCGGCCCAGAACCAGTGCCCTCTACGTCTTCTGCTCCTCCATCGGACGACATGGGTAAAGCTTTGGCTAACCTCATGATGATGATGGCGAGTCTTCGTAAGCAAAACGAGGAAAGGGATGCTGAACTAAGGAGAAGGATGGACCATCTCCCAACGTCCCGTGGGTTTCAGAAGAGACTTAATGTGAAGGATCTTCCTTCTTGCTCTGAAGTGAACCCTTGGAGGCATGCAGAGTACATGGCAATTACGAACAGGAAGATCTTCATTTCAGAGAAGCTGGGAGCCGTCCTCGTTGAGGATGTCGACTTTTGGCCCAGCTTTGAGTCTTACCCAGACTGCTTTGTCCGCTTGAAGGCGGAACCTGTGTCCAAGGAGGAGACACAGCCAAAAGAGGTCATAGTTCTTGACCATGATAAAGCTCAGTCTTTGATGGCAAGTAGTCTGAAAGACAGGGGCTTCACTAATTCTAAAGTGCCAGCCTTGAGCAAGAAACACCCTTTTTTTCTTGCTCCAGCTAAGCTAGCCTTTCCCTTTGTGGAAAAAGGGTTTAAGGCAGTAGAAGCAGGGAAACTTTGCCTTACACTCAAGGAGTGTAGACCCTTATCCCTAGCCCTGCCTATGGACGACAAAGACTGGAAGGAAATACATCTTACCTTCTCATTTAGGAAGTTGGAGGTGGATATTGCTGGACACCAGTTCAGTGAAAACCTCCCTAAGCTGTCTGACTTTCTCTTGCGTAGAGAGCAAGAGACAAAAGAAAGGCTTGCCGCATCCCTGTCGCTCCAGATTACCTTGGAGGCAATGGCAAGGGATAACAGATCCCCAGACATGTTCATGGTTGTGGCCAAATCACATCTGGCAACGCTGGTCAATGACCTATATGGCTTCGTTAGGGCCAGACGAGCATGTAGGGAGTTCGTGTTTGCTTCGGCTGCGGTGAAACACGAACTCAGGAAGCTGATAGCTTCTAATATATGGGGGAGAAGACCTCTTCCCGAGTGAAGTGGTCAAAGAAGTAATTAACAAGTCCGCCACGGAGAACAGGAATCTTCTCCAAAAGTGGGGCATGTCGGCGAAGAGGAAGCCTTCCCCGGATAAGGGTCCCCAACCAAAAAGGAAGATGAAGAGACCTAGGTTGCCCTCTCGCCCTGTCAGGAAACAGCAACAACTACTTCCGGTAGTTCCAATGACCGCGGTGCCCCAGATGGTGGCACAACCCCAGCCCACCTACCAGATGGTGCCTCAGCAGATGGTGGCCCAGTCACCAGCCTTTACTCCTGCTTATGAGAGGCAGACCACTGCCTTTTGCCCTAAAGGCACAGGGTCAAATAGAGGCTGCTTTAGACACCCCCCAAGTGGAAGAGGGGTTAGGGGAGGACGCGGTCAAGGAGGCAAGTCCTCCGGACAACAGAAGCAATAAGATGCTTCAGGTAGGAGGAAGACTCCAAAGATTTTGGGATCGCTGGACCTTCGATCCCTGGGCCCACAGCCTAATCAAGAATGGACTAGGTTGGAGCTGGAGGACAGCTCCACCATCATTTCCTCAATTCTTCCAACACTCCACCCCCGTCCTGGAAGGATACACCCGAGAACTCTTGAGCAAACGAGTGATAAGGAGGGCAAAGTCCATCAAATTCCAAGGAAGGCTGTTTTGTGTTCCCAAGAAGGACTCAGACAAACTCAGAGTCATTCTGGACTTGTCGCCACTCAACAAGTTCATAGAAAACGACAAGTTCAGGATGGTAACCCTTCAACACATAAGGACCCTGCTGCCAAAAAGGGCGTACACAGTCTCGATAGACATGGCAGATGCCTATTAGCATATTTCAATCAATCGCCCACTCTCCTCCTACCTAGGATTCAGGCTACAGAAGAAGAAATTCATCTTCAGAGCCATGCCCTTTGGACTAAACATTGCCCCAAGGATTTTTACAAAGCTTGCAGTTGCAGTCGTTCAACAACTATGCCTAGAAGGTGTCCAGGTCGTGGCCGACCTGGACGACTGGCTGGTGTGGGCAGCATTCGAGACGGAGTGCATGCAAGCATCCAAGAAAGTGATCCAGTTCCTGGAACATCTGGGATTCAAGATCAATGTCAAGAAGTCTCTATTATATCCAGCTCAGTAGTTTCAATGGCTAGGAATACATTGGAACTTGAAGTCACACCATCTCTCCATACCCCCAGGGAAGAGGAGAGAGATAGCGGGATCTGTCAAGAGACTACTGAAATTCGACAGGATATCAAGACGCCAACAGGAGAGAGTACTGGGTTACCTTCAGTTCGCATCAGTGACAGACCCAGTGCTAAGAGCACAGCTAAAAGATGCATCAGGCGTCTGGAGAAGATATGCATCAAACGCTCGGAAGAGATCTAAGAAGACCGATACCGACTCGGCTACTATCACTTCTCTACCCATGGTCGAAGGCCAAGTACCTGAAGAGGTCCGTGCCTTTACAACCACCTCTACCTTCAGTCATCATCCATACGGACGCATCAAAGGAAGGATGGGGTGGTCACTCTCACCAACGGAAAGTCCAAGGTACTTGGTCCTCTCTATTCAAGACCCTCCACATCAGTGTTTTGGAAGCCATGGCAGTCTTTCTCACGCTGAAGAAACTGTCTCCTCGCCATTCAGTCCACATAAGACTGACTCTGAACAGCGAGGTGATAGTGAGATGTTTGAATCGTCAGGGTTAGAGATCACCCCAAATCAACCAAATGATGTTGGCCATCTTACGCTTGGGGGAAAAGAAGAGATGGCACTTATCAGCAGTTCACCTTCAAGGGTTCCGCAATGTGACAGCGGACGCTCTATCCAGGCTCTCGCCGATAGAGTCAGAATGGTCCCTAGACGCAGGATCATTCTCCTTCATCTTACGTCAAGTCCCAGAACTGCAGATCGACCTCTTCACGATGAGCGACAACAAGAAACTACCTCTTTATGTGGCCCCATACGAGGACCCTCTAGCAGAAGTGGTGAACGCCATGTCCCTCGATTGGAACAGAGGGAACTGGATTTACCTGTTTCCTCCAACCAACCTCCTTTTGAAGGTCCTCAACAAGCTGAGATCCTTTCAGGGAACGGCAGCTCTAGTGGCTCCCAAGTGGCCGAAGAGCAATTGGATCCCTCTAGTATTGGAACTGAAGCTGAGGCTGGTCCCTCTGCCAGACCCAGTACTGACTAAACAAGTACAGAAGTCTACTGTCTTCGCTTCATCACAGAAAACTCGAAACCTTCATCTCATGATTTTCTCTTTAGCAGTTAAGAAAAGGTTTGGGATCTCGAGAGACAGTATAGACTTCTTAGAAGAATTTAAGTCTAAGTCTACCAGAAGACAATATTGAGTCTTCTTGGAAGAAGTGGGTTACTTTCGTCAAGGCAATAGGACCAAAAGAAATCTCAACAGATTTCTGTTTATCCTTCTTTATTCACCTTCGTGAACAAGGTTTAGCAGCCAATACTATAACAACATGTAAGTCAGCCTTGACTAGACCTCTGCTTTATGCCTTCCAAGTAGACTTATCCAATGAAATCTTTAACAAGATCCCTAAGGCTTGTGCTAGACTTAGGCCTGCAGCACCTTCGAAGCCCATTTCATGGTCCTTGGATAAGGTCCTACACTTTGCCTTGACAGTGAACAATGAGGATTGCTCTCTGTAAAACTTAACCCAGAAAGTTATATTCTTGTTTGCTCTAGCCTCGGGGGCCAGAGTTAGTGAAATAGTGGCCCTTTCTAGAGATGAGGGCCATATTCAGTTCACAGAAGCGGGAGAACTGAATCGCTTTCCTGACCCAATGTTTCTCGCCAAGGACGAGCTACCTACCAAAAGGTGGGGTCCTTGGAGAATCTGCCCTCTGAAGGAAGATGTCTCGCTGTGTCCATTAGAGTGTCTAAAGGTCTATCTTCGTAGAACTTCAGACTTCAGGGGAGGACAGCTCTTTAAAGGAGAAACCTCGGGGTTAAACCTATCCCTAAAACAACTAAGGGCGAATATCACCTATTTCATTCGCAGAGCGGATCTGGAGAGTACACCCGCAGGTCATGATCCCAGGAAAATTGTTGAGCGCCTTTGCTCGTATACTGGATGAAAGTCATCCAGAGTGTTCTTTAAGCACTTCGCGAAGCAAGTGCAAGAGTTGAAACGCTATGTGGTGGCGGCATGTAGTGTGCTAAAACCTGTCGCTTATCGCTGCGAGGAACAGTGAATTGATTGGGACTGTTAAAATTGAGCGAAGGTGTTGACACTTCACAGTGCAATACGTAAATATAAGTGTCACCAAGGTGGTACTATGGACTGTTCTAGTTATTAAAGGTGAAGAAACATAGAGATAACACTTGTGCCGTGTGTTTTTACAGTGTGAAGAAACAGTCATTATCACAGGAATGCATATTAGAAAATTTATTAAACTTTCAGTTTTGTGGCACTTATTATTTTTCCCTTTCAGGTGAAATAATCATTTCTGGTCTTGACTGCAATATACATGTTTCTTATTGCATTCATTAACATTATATTAACGTTATGTTATGTATGTTGAATTTGCTGGTTATTTATTACCAATAAATACTTGATTTGGTATTTGCGTCTTATTTCGCCCCAAATCTAAATGAATAAAGATATGGGAGAGTATTATTTATCCTTTAATATTCGGCATATGTACATGTGAACAAAATAGATAGTTAATACCTTTGTTCTAATATGAGTTCAACCTTTCTCTGCCTACGCATACATTGTTCCTACATGAGTACAAGCTTTGCCTGGCTTTGCATACAGCAAATCCTGTATGCTCTGGATGCTATGTTGGCTCATATAAACTTTTGTTCCTATTAGAGTACAAACTTTGGCTGGCTTCGCGCTCTTGATGTTATGTTTGTTCATATGGTACAGTATATGCAAACATCGAGACTCATTCCTAAGTCTAGTATGACTCTTCCCTGCAGGGGGCAGGAAGCACTAACATAGTTCATGATTAAAAGTAATAATGTATAACGGTAACGCCATATGTCAGTACTTTCTAAATAATGCTCTGGTAACCTTCCATCAGGACGACATGGCCTGAGCCCAAAAAACGGAAATCTATTTTTGGGTGAGATAGCCATGTCGTCCTGATGGACCCGCCCTCCTTTTTATAGAAAAAGCCTTGGCAGGATCCCTCACGAAACTACTATATCTGTAGCACCTTGCTCAACGCTACAAGGAATAAAGCATGGCGGTGACGGTAGCGCCATCTGGATACTCAAGGTAGTAACGGAGGAAGGGTACCTTGATAACGGATCCCCTTCTATATTTGCCACCTTCCCCTCGAAGCGAAAACGCTATTCGGGGTGAAGATTGCTATGTGTCGTATCAAGATATACGTCCCCTGATATTATGCGATATCCTTAAGAGGAATTTTAAGGATAATTGGGCTAGGAGTTAGAATTCTGGAGACCTAAAGGTAAATTCTCTGGGAATATCACTGTAGTCAAATATACCCTAGGAAGCTACTTTTAGGAACCTTCCATCAGGACGACATGGCTATCTCACCCAAAAATAGTTTTTTCGCTTCGCTCAAAGTCCGTTTTTCGCTTCGCTCAAAATCCTTTTTTCGTGAGTTTCTTTTTATATTAATTTTTGGGCTCAGGCCATGTCGTCCTGATGGAAGGTTCCTTTAAGTAGCTTCCTAGGGTATATTTGACTACAGTGATATTCCCAGAGAATTTAACTTTAAGGTCTCCAGAATTCTAACTCCTGGCGCGAATATCCTTCAAGTTTCCTTTTAGGATATCGCATAATATCAGGATGTATTCTTGACGCGCCACATAGCAATCTGCACCCCACATAGCATTTACGCTTCGAGCGGGAAGAGTGGCCAAAATAAAAGAGGAGCCGTTATAAAATTCTCCTTCCTCCGTTACTCTTTGAGTACTCAGATGGCGCCATAATCGTCGGCCATCTTTATTCCTTTTTCTGTAGCGGTTCAGCTCAGTGGTTTTCCCGGTGCTCTCTCGTTATAGAATTTATCATGCAATCTCCAGCTTCTTCTGCCTCTGGAAAGTTGAATATTTAATTCTTATATTGTATAAATTTAGCTCTGGCCGTAAAGTAAGAATTAATTCGAATTAAACTATGTTTTTTTGGCAGAGCTATTGCCTAGACCGGAGGCGCCTTCGGCGCTGTCGTTCGTAATGCATGAGTTATTTAGTTAGCCAGAACGACTTTCCCGGTATAATAGCTTAATTAAAAATATTTAGCTATGTAGTCTTCATTGCTAAGAATTAATTATATTATGCCGATAGTATTCTCATTAGTTTCGGCGAATTAGATAGCCGATCTTGTTTACGCTAGGCTACCTAGCCTAGGCGTTATAGTTTACTCTCTTGCATGATATAATAGGTGTTCCTGTAGCTATTGAATTTAAATGAAGATAATAGGCAATTTATACATGCGAGATATATGGGTTGCATAAAAAATTTCCTCTTCCAAGATAGTATTCGAGAGAGCTTCGATAAGTCAGGTAGTCGATCTCACTGTCGCTAGGCTAGTAGCCTAGTGGCTTTAGTATACTTTCATACAATCTCCCCGGTTACCCTCATGTATAGGGTAATCCCTCCTTCTCTCTGAGTGTAACTTATGGCTACAATCCTAGTTGGTCTTGCCTCGAATTGTGATTCTGGCAAGGTTAGGCTAGGGTTTTTCTGCCCCTTTACCTAGCTACTGTTGGTGAGCTTTGGGTTTGGGTCAGAACCTCAGAGTACTTGTCGTGTGCCGGCGGCTGATCGATAGGGTGAATGTACTCCCCTGTCGGATCTTGTTGGTTGGCATAGGAGGCCTTGCCTCCCTAGACTGCACTTGAAGGGGTCATGTGATCTTCTCCCTGTGGTTTAGTCGACTATTCCTATGCTCGCAGACCCTAGGCTGAAGAATAGTGATTATTTTTTTGCCTAGGATGGTGCCGGCATGGGGACTCTGTTTCTCTATGATTAAAGGTGGCGGCTAGAAGATGCCGGCCCCCTTTCTTTATTGACAGACCCTAGGCTGGGGAATGTATTCTCCATACGCCTAGGATGGGGCCGATACTGAAACAGAGTTTCTTTTAGGTGTGTTAGGGACGGCATGCCGCCGGCTCCTCTCACACCTTATACAGGACCCTTTCCCCTTCCCATTCTGTCCTTTAGTGATGGCCTAGCCATCACATCCCTGTGGCCGTTGTCCTACAATCTCGCCGATTGCCGGCAGGTTGTAGGGCCGGCTTGGGCTTCTGCCTGTATAGCCTAGTCATATAGCTTCCCTATCAGACATGAAGTTCCGTGATAGCTGTATCGGCAGGTCTAGCTGCCGGCAGGAGACCCATTTGCTTTAGAGTGTTCTTCAGTCCTCCTTTGGGCTGCCATCCACTTCCTACGACCGACAGGTACCGGCATAGAGGTGGATGGGTGGAAGCTTGATTATTATATATTCGCCCCTTCCATTAGAACCCTCATTCAGGAGGAAGAAAGTGATACAGTGGCTAGTGCCGCCACCCTTTCAACGCCCTTCACTCCTTGCTTTCTTTCTCTCTATTGGCTACTAACCTATCTGGCGACTTCCAGCCACTAACCTTGCCGGCAAGATGCAGGCTAGACTTGTGGTCCGACAGCTGTTAATTCACTATCACATCTGACTCTGCTGAGTCGGGTACTCTGGCCACTACCCTGTCACATTGAATGATGGCCATCTGGGGTGTAGGACACACTTCCGCTGTTCCATCACCAAGGGACTTCTCAAATACTGGGACCCACAGGTATGTACAGTATGTAAGGACCTGATGTATAAGGCTTTTGAAAATCCCAAGACAACCGAGTCAAGGGATGCAGCTCGGGACAAGCTGCGCAAATGGGTTCGTGGCTTCCAGAAGAATGCCTTACCTCCCTAGTGAGCGTATGAGAGCGATTCTTTTCCCCAAAGCATCTGCGGATGCTGTTGTTCCTCAGCCTCACCCTGAGATCCCTTGTGTCCAGATATCCGTTGACACGGATGTCTCGGACGCGATGAAGGACATCCATCTAGATGATGAGAGGGTGTCAGAGGACACCGAAAAGGGCCTTCTGGCGGAAGGTCGAGATGGAGTCAACAATGGTTCCAGAGACGGAAGAGGCGGAAGCCGAAACAGTCTCTGTTTCGTCGGTTCCTGCCCCAGAACCTGTACCCTCTACGTCCTCCGCTCCTCAACCTGAGAGGTCGGACGACACCCTGTCTGCCATCAAAGCAATGATGGAAATGTTCGAGGAGAAGAGCGAACAAAGGGAAGCTGCATTCAGGAAGGAGATTCTTCAGATTACAGCATCCCGTGGGTCTCAACGGAGACTCAACGGTAAGGATCTTCCCTCGTGTTCCGAGGTTAACCAATGGAGGCATGCCGAGTACATGCTGATAACTAACGGTAAGATCTTTATTCCAGAGAAGCTGGGAGCAGTCCCTATTGAGGACATCGAGTTCTGGCCCACCTTTTGAGTTCTATCCAGACTGCTTCGTTCGTCTAAGGACGGAACCGGTATCCAAGGAGGAGACAGAGCCTAAGGAGGTCATAGTGCTCGACCATTTGAAGGCTCAGGCTTTGCTAGCCTGCAGCTTGAAGGACAAGGGCTTCACCAATTCCAAGGTGCCGGCCCTGAGCAAGAAGCATCCCTCTTTTCTTGCTCCAACAACTATGGTTTTCCCCATTGCGGAAAAATCATTCAGGGCGGTGGTTAAGGCAGTGGAAGCGGGGAAACCTTGCCCCTTTCCCTAGCCTTGCCATCGGATGACAAAGACTGGAAGGATATTCAACTTACCTTCTCAGTCGGGAAGTTGGAGGCTGATATCGCTGGACGTCAGTTCAACGAAAACCTCCTCAAGTTGTCTGAGTTTCTCCTACGCAGGGAACAAGATACAAAGGAGAGGCTTGCTGCCTCTCTGTCCCTCCAGGTGTCCATGGAGGCAATGGTTAGTGAACAAAGAGCCCCAGACATGTTCATGGTCATGACCAAGACATATTTGGCAACCCTAACGAAAGATTTCTACATCTTCGTTAGGGCAAGAAGGGCTTGTAGAGAGTTCATGTTTGCTTCGGCTGCGGTTAAACACGAGCCCAGGAAGTTGATATCTTCCAATATCTGGGGGAAAGACCTATTTCCAAACGATTTGATCAAGGAGATAGTCGACAAAGGCCGCCATGGAGAATAGAAATCTTCTCCAGAAGTGGGGCATGTCGGCTAAGAGGAAGTCTTCTCCCGATGAGGGTCCCCAACCGAAGAGGAAGACAAAGAGGCCAAGAGTGCCAACTCGCCCTGCTAGACAACAAAAACCTCCCGTGACCGCGGCGCCACATATGGTGGCACAGCCCCAACCCACCTACCAGTTGGTACCCCAGCAGGTGGTGACTCAGTCACCAGCCTTTACTCCCGCGTATGAGAGGCAGACCACCACCTTTCGCCCTGAAGGTAGGGGGTCCGGTAGAGATTCCTCTAGACGTCCCTTGAGAGGAAGAGGGGGTAGGAGAGCAAGCGGTCGAGGAGGCAAGCCCTCCGGAAACCAGAAGCAATGAGATGCTTCCGGTAGGAGGAAGACTCCGACTCTTCCTGGATCGTTGGACCTTCGATCCCTGGCCCACAGCATAATCAATAACGGACTAGGTTGGAGCTGGAAGGACCCTCTAGCGGAAGCAGTGGACGCCATGTCTCTAGACTGGAACAAATGGACCAGGGTTTACCTGTTCCCTCCACCCAACCTGTTGATGAAGGTCCTCAACAAGCTGAGATCTTTTCAAGGAACAGCCCTAGTGGCTCCCAAGTGGTCCCGGAGCAACTGGTTCGCTTGATTTTGGAATTAAAGCCGAGGCTGATCCCTCTGCCGGACCCAGTTCTGTCTCAACAAGTACAGAAGTCGACTGTCTTCACTTCATTACAGAAAACCCGAGACCTTCATCTCATGATTTTCTCTCCCTAGCAGTAAAGAAAAGGTTTGGGATCTCAAAAGAAAGTATAGACTTCTTAGAGGAATATAAGTCAAAATCTACCAAAAGGCAATACGAGTCATTTTGGAAGAAATGGGTGGCCTTTGTCAAGGCAAGGAATCCAAAGGAAATCTCGATGGATTTCTGTTTGTCGTTCTTTATTCACCTTCATGAACAAGGTTTAGCAGCCAACACGATAACTACGTGTAAATCTGCCTTGACAAGACTTTTGCTTTATGCTTTCCAGGTAGACTTGTCTAACGAAATTTTTAACAAAATCCCTAAGGCCTGTGCCAGACTCAGGCCTGTAGCACCTCCAAGGCCCATCTCATGGTCTTTGGATAAGGTACTACATTTTGCTTCAAGTTTGGACAACGATGCTTGCTCTTTGAAAGATTTGACTCAAAAAGTTATATTCTTGTTTGCTCTAGCCTCAGGAGCTAGAGTTAGTGAGATAGTGGCCTTGTCTAGGGAAGAAGGCCATATCCAGTTTGCTGAAACGGGTGAGCTAAATCTTTTTCCCGACCCAAACATTTCTCGCCAAGAATAAGCTATCCACTAAGAGGTGGGGTCCCTGGAGAATCTACCCTCTGAAGGAAGATGTCTTCCTGTGTCCAGTGGAGAGTCTAAAGGTCTATCTTCGCAGAACTTCAGGGGAGGACAGCTCTTTAAAGGAGGAACATCGGGGTCAAACTTATCCCTGAAACAACTAAGGGCAAAGATCACCTACTTTATTCGCAGAGCGGATCCTGACAGTACATCCACAGGTCATGATCCTAGGAAGATTGCTTCTTCGTTAAATTTTTTCCAGCTTATGGATTTCGAGAGCCTTCGCTCGTTCACTAGATGGAAGTCATCCAGGGTGTTTTTCAAACACTATGCAAAGCAAGTGCAAGAACTAAAACGTTTCGTGGTAGCAGCAGGTAGTGTGATAAAACCTGTCGCTTAGTGCTGCGAGGAACAGTGAATTATGTGGGACTGTAATTCTAAAGGGTGTACATGTTGGCACTTTATAGTGCAACATGGTAAGTGGAATGTCATCATGGTGACATTATTGACTTCCAGTATGCAAAGGTGATGAAACATAGACTGAACACTAAGTGCCATGTGTTTTTTACACAAGTGTAAAATACAAATACACAATTACATCGTACTACATACTTACCACCATTAATCTCTTTGACAATAATTCCCCTTCAGGTACACTATTCTCCCCCTTATATACCATTTCTTTAGATACTTCATTTATCACCTTTCTTTTAAACTCATATATGCTACCTGGCATTTCCCTATTAAAACCATCTTGTATTAACGTGCTTAACCCCTTTAGGATACACTTAAATATCATATCCTCCCCTTCAAAATTTTGCTCTGCAACTAAACCTTCAGGCAACTTTTCAGAATTATGATTACTCTCCTTATCTTCCATTCTACCATGCATTCTCGACATCATATTTGCTATCACATTTTTACTTTCCCGGTACATATTCTAACTTAAAATTGAATTCATTCAAATCCTCTATTGTCCTAGCAACCCTTGCATTCACACACACTTACCTAATCATATACCCTAGGGGCTGATGGTCAGTACGCACAGTGAAATTTGCACCATACAAAAATACTTTCAATGCTTTCACATAAAATCATATTGCTGCCAATTCCCTGTCAATTGTTGAATACTTCCGCTCAGCTTTATTAAATGCTAGATTAAGTATATTAAGAACATTGGCAGCAGTGCGTTAATGTAAACAATACTTGAAACACCAAACAGCAAACACTAAACATATATTTGTGGTGGCAACTATGATAGGTTTAGAGGTTTGACAGGGGGAAATATTATAAAATTAGGATAAGCAGCATGCAACTAATTAATGTTAACTTGATCCTTTAATAATGCAACCAAAATATGAAAATTTACTGTGCCAAACAAAAATCACCCTGACTAGGAATTGCTGCTAGCTTAGTTTGTAAAATCCTCATTTTTTTCCCAAAACTGCTTTGCTGATTTAAGGGTGCGTTACCACTTGTAGCGCCTTATGATACGGGAAATACGGTACGTAGACTTTCATCAGGCTTCCATACAGGGACAATAGGGCTATTCTAGGCACTCTCACTCTTTTCTATTACACCCATACACTCTAATTCCTGACACTGCTCCTCTATCTCTTTGGCAATAGGTGGAGAAAAATGCCTGGGATGCTGATATATGGGGGGTATCATCACTGAGAACTATTTTAAATTCTTGCAAGTCTGACCCCCCACAATCCTCGTCACCGTGACTCAAAACTCTCCGCTGATCCCATAACATCTTAACCAATCGTTCCATTTCGACCTTGCCCATATTCTCATCTAACCTAATTCTTCCTTTCAACATTTTGTAATCCCAATCGTCATCGTTCTTTATCTTAGCAGTCATTACCTGTCTCGATTTAACATGCCTCTCATCCTCTACATTGACCAATGTATACATACATTCTATGCAGTCACCCACACGTATACCACGTACTCTCTTCCTCTTGACACTCGGCAACAAACTTACATACACCTGAGGTTCCCGTATATTCATAACACCATCACTAGTTTTCATGAAATTACCTGCTTCCATACCTTCCTCTACATATTCAGCCTTGTCACTATTGGAAATTCCCAGACTGCTCAGCCAGGCAACTTTTACACTATTAAACTCACCTTCCTTACCCGATAACTTTACTTTCCCTTGCTACCAACGACACCCCCTTCCACACATTCGTACTTACTCGACCATCTTCCTTTGAATAATATTCCCCACAAATATTACCCTTAGTCTTCATTTCTATCATATTCACACTTTGATGTACAATCATACCACATTTTTTTTAGAAAATTATACCCAAGCAATACGTCATACAGTATTTCTCATTCGCTCCCTCAACCACGTAAAAATCATTATCCCCCATCATCAGCCCCCCAATCATAACATTTTCATGCAGCTTGCCTTGCACAGGCATACTCAAATTACCAATACCTTTCACTTCACCCATACATCCCTTAAATTCACAAACCTACCTTACCTTATCATATGCATTCCTAAACATTAAATTAACACCGCAACCAGTATCAATCAAACCAATCAACTCTACACCATTAAAAGTCATTTGTTCTGGCATAAATACAAACCCTTTGCTATTTATATGCTGAAAGACAACCCATGATAATTTTAGTGAGGGATAACTACCCCATCCGCTAGTTAGTGGGTGGGGGATGGGGTAGACTGGCTACCCCGCTCACAAACACCTCTCGGCTGAGTAACCACTTTACTTTATGGCTCAGTAGAGGACGGATATGCTGCCTTTCTCTCCCGCAAAGACTTGCCTCGATTTTTTTCTGTTTAGTCTATTCTTTTGTGTGTGTTTTTATCTTATACATATATATGCGTGTATATATGAAAACATACTCTTATGTTGTTAAATACTTGTAGCTTTAATTGCTGTTGACAACGTATCCGGCGGACTCCGCCATAAGGGAGTTGTCATTGTGTTGATACTACCTCCCCCCCTTGCCGCCCTCCCCTGCGTGGGTGGCCAGCAGTTCTTCAACACTCCCGTGTGTTTGTTCAGTACTTGAGTTAAGGTTTATAACAGTTCCTCTCCCTTTCGAGGAATTCTCTTACAATGAAGGGGACTCATTCTCCGAATAGTTCATGTTATGCAACGGAGTTATGAATTGTAATTCATCACAACTTTTATTTCCTTTACTACAGATGGCAGCGAAGTAGAAAGCAAGGCCGATGGCTTCGGCCGCTCCGGTCAATGCCCTGTGCTTCCTGTGGCAGCTCATGAGCTGCCCACCTTACGAGTTAGCACTTGTCGCTGACCTTCAACTTGAACAAGGCTTGTTGGTTGGAAGCATAGAGTGCTGTCAGGAGGTTCGCCTCCAGGCGTTGGAGAACATTCCCTTACAAGGAGTGTTAACCTTTCCCCAGAGTTTGGCTTGTTCCTCCTTCGTGGGGAACTTCTCTCTCGTTCGCGACAGAGATTGTTACGCCAATGCTCTTTTCCCATAGAGGCGAGAGAGATTGTTACGCCAATGCTTTTTTCCCATAGAGCTGGGAGAAAGCTTGTCTTAGGTGATACCCTCCTTCGGGAGGACTTCTCTCGCGTTCGCGCGAAAGAGATTATTACGCTTAGGCTTTTTTCCCATAGAGCTGGGAGAAATTTTGTCTTAGCTGATACCCTCCTTCGGGAGGACTTCTCTCGCGTTCGCGCGAAAGAGATTATTACGCTTTCACAGGAGTGTAGCTGGTTTGGTCGGATGACCAATTCAGGTGAAGTATAGATATGAACTGCCTAAATTATCGATATCACAGATATCGCATGTCTCAGCATTTAAACACAATATGTAAACTTTACATTCGTCTCGGAAGACACCTGCATCCGGTGACGACACAATCTTTCACACGGTATGCATTTGTGTTGATGCTTCAGAAAAAAGTTACATTGCTGAGGGATGCAAAATACATCCTGTTATGATTTTATCTGACTACAGCAAATCTCACGCTAGCATCTTCATCCACAATGACATATTACGTCATGTGTTTTAAACATGTAATAACTAACTATTACATTAGCTCGGCCAGCTATCTCAATTTTTTTTTTTTTTTTTCTTTTAAATTTAATAACACACCAAAATATGTTTACTAGGTGTGACTGGATATATGTATTATTCTTTGTTTAACTTTAGCCATAAGCAAATGAGGACGAATGTCCAAATAGTCACATAAAAGAAAATAATGACAATAATGCATATGAAAAGATATTACCAAAGCAAAGAAAAAAAATGCATGATAATTACAGATCACAGATATGGTACATTGCTAGCAAATGATTATATGGTACCAAAAAAAAAATACTGATATACATATGATTCGGTAACTTGTTAAAGAATAATTGTTACCTTTGTCAGAAACATAGATTAACACAATACGGTAACTAATAAAAATATTTGTTACCTTGGTAAAGATTCAATTTTAGTGCACAAACACGAATTCCTGGTACGTACACGTACCACGGTTTCGTACATATATATATATATATATATATATATATATATATAGATATAGATATATATATATATATATATATATATATATATATATATATATATATATATATATATATATATATATATATATATATATTTATATATAGGGCTGATATATTTTATTAGATGCCCATAGATTCTGTTATTTTTATTTTTTTTTCTCTTTCCTTTTAACATTCCGGCAATATATTTTATTAGATGCCGAGAGAAAAAAATGATTTGTTTTTTTTTTTTTTAAATGTTTTTTAAATGTATTTTTAACAATGCAAATGTTCAATAATTTCTTCAATTACATATAACTAGCGTACTAACTGCTTTTCATACACACACTATTTCCAAAGCATTTTACTCCTTTAGCGAATGAGGTGGCCACTTCAAACGGCTTTAAACTGAATTAAATAAGGAGTTTTGTCTGGACATGGCAAAACGTTCTGTTTTAGCTGCCAACTGTTCCGTAACCTACGCCAAACAAGGATGTTCACGGCGATAAATATCATCACCGTCACACTTAATCCTGCTAGTAGTATGGGGTAAAGAAATTTCTTATAAGTCGGTGACAGGTGGTCCATCTCGGTCAATTTCATCAACCGCTTGGCTACCTGTTTGTTGTATGGGAGAGGTAGTGCTGGCATTGTAGACGTCCACGTGAAGTTCGCGAAGTAGACTCATTCTCTGATGATAGTCCTTATCCCGGTCACCATGGAATTAGGGGAAGTCCCGATACAACCATCTGCTGCAACAAAGATGTTTGCAAAGGACGTGGATCCGTCCGGGCAGGATACATTGAAGCCGTCCTTGTCGTATCGTATCCACGAGCCATTGTTCAGTCTGCAATTGAACTCATTATTGTCAAAGGGATAAAGCTTATCCAGACAATTTTCATTTGTATGGGAGAGAGCACCGTCTAGCACTATACCTAACTCGCATGAATCCATTAAGTTTTTATGGAATTCAAATGAGTCAGCTGTACATATTTTTCTATCCATTGCGTCTGAACAGTGAGTTAATTGATTTAAGTCTTTAATGACCGTATATGTTTCCTTGTCTGGGGAAATCAATACGTGTCCTGTCAAACTGGATATTACTGGATTTGAGTGATTCATCATGAAAGTCGGAAATGGTGATATCCTGTAAGATTGCCAGGCATCAGAAGAATCAAAGGGAATTGTAATCTTAATCTTGTTATTTTCAACGCTTACTGTAATTAGGCTGTAATAAAATTCTAACCTACGTTCGCCTAACAAAGGAACATAGCCTAGTTTATCCCTTCCGTTCTCCAGAACTAACTTTAAGTAATTTATAGGCAACAAATGGGGCGACAGTACACCTTTAGTTGCTAACGTGATAGCTTCTACATAATCCTTGGATTTCCCAATAAAAAGTGCAATTCTGTTATATATGTGATCTATCTTTGAATCATAATACGTTAACGTTGCCAACAAATCCTGTACTTCCATAATCTGACTGATATTACTGGAATGTTCATTTACTAAATCCATAATTTGATTGATTGAAGCTAACTGATTCCTTAGTTCTGACATAATCAATTCATCTTCATGAGTCAAGAACTCAATTTTCTTATTTTGATTACTAATCTTAAGACGATTGGAAATTCCTAAACCTAAACTTGCAATAGACCCGAAGATGTTTAATGCAGCAAAAATAAACGGATTTCGTCTTTCCTTATGTTCGTGTCCTACAGTCCACATCAAAAGGTCACGAGCCAAAGATTCTGTCTCGTAAGTCTTATTTTGCAAGTCATCAGATAGCATCTCTGCAACTTTGTGTCGATCCAAGCGAACTCTCTGTAGTCAAATGAAAATGTCTTCTATGCAACTCATCTAATGAGACAGAAAACCTTGAAATGGCGCTTTTTAAGCTAGTGACATCATTCTCTGGAAGAAAAATTGCTTGCATATTCACTTCAACAACTACGTTGCTCGATGTAATAAAAACGTCTTCTTGTCTTTCAACTATAGTGCCATATTTAAAATCTATACTTTTAGTTTTAGAGCTCATCCCAAACGAGAAAAATGTCTGAGCGAACAATATCACTCCCAACAACAAAAAATTCATCTTGGAAACCTGTAACGAGAAAAATATATGTAATTACTCCTGTATTAAGAAGAAAACTTTTAATCACACAAATAAAAAATTTTCCCTCACTTCTTTCCCTCTTTTTTTTTTTTTTTTTTTTTCAATTTCCTATGTGAGCCAATGGTACTATTCTCTCATCCGTGGGTTGGGATACGTTTTGAACTCTAAACCTATTGGCCGTTAATGTTTCCAAAATGTTAAATGGGCCTTCAAACTTTGGTGTTAGTTTATAATTGAGTCCTTTACGCACATTTATCTGTATATATACATTATCACCCACGGTATATGTCTTTCGAAGGATATCATATCGACTTATGCTTGCATTTATACATTCTTTTAAAGTATTTGATAGATTAGTTGTAGGCATTAATACATGGAAAGGCGTTCTAACTGGGGTACCATACAATGCTTCATGCGGTGACATTTTAATTGATATATGATATGAATGATTCAGAGTACTCAGTGTCGCAGGTATTGCAATATCCCAGTTGGGGTTTGATCCCCCTAGTGTTACTCTTAATATATTTAAAATCTTCCTATTTGCTCTTTCCACTAGCCCATTCGACTCTGGGTGATATATCATGGTATTTATTTTCTTTATGCTAAGGAATTCACACAATGAGGTAAGAAAGTGATTATTAAATTCACCACCCGAGTCTGAGATTATCATGTGTGGAATTCCATGTTTACAAATGTAACACTCGTAAAACTTCCTAGCGCATTCAATCGCAGTTTTTGTTTTAAGCGCTATTAGTTCTGTATATCGAGTTAAAGCATCTATAATTACTAAGAGGTGCTTATTTCCTCTGTCTGACTCGTAAAATCCTGTTAACAAATCTAAATGTATTCTTTCAAAGGGTTGATTGGGCACGGGATAAGCCCCTAGGCTGACAGGTGTTTTCGTATGCCCTTTGTTTTCCTGACATGTGTGACAATTAGCTATGTGTCTTTTTATATCTGTAAGCATCGTATGCCAATAAAACAATGATTTGGCTTTCTGTGACATTAATGAGAACCCCGGGTGTCCATGTAATGGATTTGCATGCAACCAATTCAGGACAGTGGAAATAAGTGAGATTGGTACTACTACCTGGTCGTTAGTTATATGTGGTGTATTGCGGGTTTTCCTTGTCACAGTCCTACACAATATTATCTTTGATTATATAATTCTGCTGCTTATACTTTATATATCCCTTTTCCTTATGATTGCCTTTCAAAGCATTTATAATTGTTTCTATTTTCTGATCTTTTCTTTGCTCAGCCTGTAATAATTCAGCGCTCCAGCCTAAATCTTCTTGTTCAGATATCGTTTTAACAATAGGCATGGATGTTGATATATCTATTAATTCAGCTAAAGGCTCCGTACAAGATGACACGGGGTTGCGTGATAATGCATCCGCAATGATATTTGCTTTCCCAGGTAAAAACCCGATTCTTGCGCCAAAATCTTGAATGATCAAATGCCACCGAATTCGTTTAGGGCTGTGGTTGAAGCCTTTAAAGAACTCGGTTAGTGGTTTATGGTCAGTAAAAACCTTAAAAGGATAACCGTATATTATGAACTTAAAATGCACTAGTGAATTAACAATAGCTAGCCCTTCCTTGTCTATTACTGCATACTTACTTTCGGAAGTTCTCAGTTTTCGAGAATAAAAAGCTATCGGGAAAAATTGTTGATCATATTGCTGAAGCAATACCCCTCCTACTCCTAAGTCTGAGGCGTCTGTTGCAATGAAGAATTCCTTACCGAAGTCAGGAAATTTTAAGATAGGAGAACTACACAGTTCATCTTTCAAGGTATTAAACGCCTGTTGATGATGCTCAGACCATATGAAATCTATGCCCTTCTTCGTAAGATCAGTTAAAGGAGCGGCTATTATTAAATAGTTGCGTATAAAACGCCTGTAATATCCACTACAACCCAGAAATTGCTGTATTCCCTTGACATTAGTAGGTATGGGAAAATTACGTATAGCCGACACCTTATCATGGACTACTTTAAGACCTTGGCTTGACACCATGAAACCCAAATATATTAATTCTGTTTTGAAAAATTCACACTTACTAATCTTTACCCTTAAGTTATGTTGTCTTAATCTCTGTAGTACTAATTCTAACTTACATAGATGTTCTTCTAAGGTGTTGGAAAAGATTACAAGATCATCCATATAGGCATGCAATATATCCCCTAACAAGTCTCCAAACACTATGTTAATCATTCTTGTAAATGTTATGGGAGCACAACGTAAACCAAAAGGCATCCGTAAAAATTCATAATGTCCCCTGGCTGTGCTGAAGGCTGTGTATGGGATACTATCTTCTTCTAATGATATCTGGTGAAAGCCTTTAAGTAAGTCCAAACTGGTAAAATATCTATTCTGACCTAACAAAGACAAAATATCGTCAGTACATGGCACTGGGAATCGATCAGGGATCGTCTCCTCGTTTAGACGACGGAAGTCTACGCAGATACGCCATGTTCGATCTTTTTCGGTACAACTATTAATGGAAAATTATAAGGGCTGTTTTATTTCCTAATGACTCCTTCTTCTAGCATTTTACCTACTTCATCATTCATTTCATTCTGGAATTTCATAGGGAGTCTGTACGAGGGTACATAGATAATTTTCTGCTTGTCCTTTAACCTTATTTGATGCTCGATCACATCTGTTTTTCCTAAGGATCCATCCGTAGTGGAAAAAACATCATGATATTCAATTAAAAGTCCAAAAATTTTCTGCTGAATTTCTTCGTCTTGAATGTCTTTATTGATTTTATTTTTAATAGATTGCAAAAGGGATTCATCCGCAACTGATTGAGAGTGATTGATTTCAGCAACGGTAAGAATACGATGTTTATAAACTTCTACATCCAAGATATGTTGATTTTTGTGAATTACTAAAGTGTTACTTAAATGATTACAGACTTCAATATTACATTGTTGATGTGAGCCTACTCTATAAATAGCTTGTGTGACAGACAATCCGTTAGTTTTCAAAGTGTCGGAAAGGATTAATATTTCAGATCCCGGTAATGTTTTCTTTATTTGCACTATTAAATTCGAAGGTACGTTTGGCTCGATAGATTGCGTGCAAGATGATATTACGGGTGAACGAAAATTCTGCTGGGTCGCGTATATTATTTCTTTATTAGTGAGACAAGTTATTGGTTCTTCAACGTACGTTACGGTTACATTTGTCGTCTCCTTTTTATCCAAAACTGATTTTAAGGTATTAGAAGACTTATAGAATTTCTCTTTGATATACACGCCATGCTTGGCAGGGGCTAAGATTTCCCATAGATGGGTATCCTATAATTACAGCTGGATACATATCAATGTTTTGTACAACAACAAATGTATCGGCAAACGTGCGTTTACCGACTTTGAATTGAACATGAGTTATGCCTATGACATTTAATTCATTATTTCCTATACCCGAGAGTCTAACTCCGGATTTTTCTATCGGAAAGTTCGAAAACAACAAATGATGTGTCCTCAAATCCATGATATTATGTGGACTACCAGAGTCAAAAAATAACGTAAAGGATTTGTGTTCTAAATTTACAGCATATAAGGTTGGTCGTAACTCATTTTGGCTTATTATTGTATGAATTCGTTGCAAATCTACGGGAGCATGCACTGTTTTACTTAATTCGGCCGTGTGTTTCATAGGAAAATCTATTGCCTCACAATGATCTGATAAAGCATTAAATTGATTATTCAATACTATTGATGTTGACATGAATGACCTTGACCCAACATCAATCTCTTCCCCACTGGAGTTAATTATGTGGTATTTGCTTTGCTCTGCACATTCTGAAAATTAGTCTGACCTTGCGAGGTCTGGTTTGAAGACCCTGGCTCAGCGATATTCGAAGAAGTGTTTGTTTGTTTCGGACTCTGAACTACATTGACATTTGGTTGTTTCTTCTTATTGTTAAAATGAGGATTTTTCTTTTTATTTCCATATGGAACTGACTCTGGAATTGACTGTGTATTTCTGGGATTCTGTTGTGTCTTACGCGAGTAACATTGACTGTATGAATGAGTCGAACTATTATGTATCGAACAGAATTTCGTTCTGCAGTCCGCGATTAAGTGACCTTGACGTTTGCAATTATAACACGTCATTCCCGCTACTTGACTATTATTAACTACGTTCACTGTTTGTGGCTTTGTTTCATTCTTTGCAAAAACTTGAGTTAACACGGGATCGAGATCTGGACACTTAGCCATGTGTTTTTTTATCTGTTTATATACATCCAATTCCGTACTTGTAGGCGTTAACTTTTTATCAAAACACCGCACTAAAGCTTCAGGCAACATAAGTGTCATGCAAGTTAAATACATTAATCGTAAAAAATCTTTCATGGAGATGTTATCTCTAGTAACCCAAGTGGAATTACCTAAAATATCCTGATATTCATTAAGCCTATCAGCTATGAGAGCTGCTCTCAATAACATTAAGCCGATTCATAGTGGCTTGATTAAGTGTATTTCTTAACGTTAATACTACATCCAAGGCTTTTTCACCCACATAGACCGCGCGTAACCTAACTTTGAAATCATCCCAGGTAACTGCTTCTTGAAATGAAACACCTCTTAGATACGCACTCGCATCCCCCTTAGAAAAATCTATAAAACTTTTAGCTTCTTGTAATTGTACAAAAGGGTCTACGATTTGTTTGGCATTTAAATGGGCATCGACGGATGAAATCCATGACTCCACATTTTGAGGTAAGAACCCATTAACCCGACCCTGAAAAGGAAGGATTGCAGACCTGGCATTTACAAGCGTCACAATCGGGAGAGGATTACTCTGTCCTACGCCACTAGGTCCAGGGGTGGGGCTCACAGGGGGCGTCATGACTGCTGTATTTCTTTTCCTATCTCTCCGACCCCTTGCAATTCTATCAAAATATCTGTATGAATACAGACGTCCACTGCGTAAACGCATAAGCACTTATTGATAAAGATTATAATAAAATTCCCCAAAACAATGCTACTAATCCCAAGACATTTCCCGAGAATTTCTGAAAGAAAACGGAACACAAAGATATTTCCCGAGAATTTCTGAAAGAAAAAGGAATTAGCACAAAGAGAGAAAAAATTCTAGATGAGAATTTGGAGTTGAACACAGTTTCCTTTAATGAAAGGAAAATAAAAGATTAGCGAACCACTCGCCCCAGTAATAATCGACTAACGACTCGTGATAACTTCACTTCACTGCCCAAACTGAAATGAATTTGAAAATTGTACTTAGCTTTTATATGGTTCTGTGTGACGTCGTCACATCCTCTCTCTCTCTCTTGATGTTAGGGGGAATGTTTCGTCCGAGTTTCCGTTGAATGTAGTGCTTCCTGGATATGTTTTGTAAGCGTTGAACGTCAGTCCTTGGGTTTCCTAGGATGTTGATTGAAGATCCAGTTCATCAGTTTGTATGTATAACATTCATCAAATGTTGTAGACTTCGATGGACTATGTTACCTAGTCAAAATTGTAGATTCATTTACGTTGATTTCTTGAAGATCTTTCTCTGGTTTTTACAGCTTTATTTTTGATTTCTTGAAGATCTTCCTCTAATTCTTAGAGTATTATTATTGATTTCTTGAAGATCTTTCTCTGATTCTTAGAGTTTAAGTGCTGCCACCATTTATTAGTGTGCTACTGTTATTAACACACATCGAGTATGTGTTGTTTGAGATGTTGAGTCTTGAAATAAAGTTCATCATTGTAACTTTAAAATTGTTTATTCTCTAAAAACAACAGTGTTAAACATCTCCATCACAGGAGTGTAGCTGGTTTGGTCGGATGACCAATTCAGGTGAAGTATAGATATGAACTGCCCAAATTATCGATATCACAGATATCGTATGTTTAGTTGTCTCAGCATTTAAACACTATGTAAACTTTACATTCGTCTCGGAAGACACCTGCATCCGGTGACGACACAATCTTTCACACGGTATGCATTTGTGTTGATGCTTCAGAAAAGTGTTACATTGCTGAGGGATGCAAAATACATCCTGTTGTGATTTTATCTGACTACAGCAAATCTCACGCTAGCATCTTCATCCACAATGACATATTACGTCATGTGTTGTAAACATGTAATAACTAACTATTACACATGCCCATCTACCCCACATTCAGTACACTTAGCACGCAGCTCCTGGCACATCCTCACGTAATGCCCATTCTTACCACAATTGCTGCAAATCACATTTGTACGGTTACTCCTACATCCACTTGCTACATGCCCAGTCGTACCCCACCGATAACACATAACCGCTTTCTCTTTCTTACACCCACTAATACGATGCCCTGTCTCCTCACATCCGAAACATGCTCCTAGTGCCCATCTACACTCGTTCTTTTTATGTCCTACCTTCCCACACCTATAACACCTCTTTTCACAGATACCACTACCTGACCTACCTCGCTGCGCACTAGCACTTCTATCCCTCCAAACCTGATTTCCCTGTCTAAACCCTTCAGTTGTCCGCATGGGTATTTCTACATTACTCACCCTAACACTCCTATCTACTACACTATCAGCTACCCTCATTGGCCCTCTCATAACAGCATCTCTAAAACTCCCAATTCTGGCACACACTCCTCCAGTCCAGTTCTTACACTCACAGATTTTCTTTCTTTCATACTCCTATCCAACTCGTAATCCTCAACTATCTCTAAAATATCATTCCATGTCAATCTCTCTCTCGTCCACCTCATTTTCTCCTTCCATGTTAAATTAATAAACTCAAACCCATTTTCAGGCACCTTACCCAAAAACTTCTTCATTAGTTCCTTATTCTCATATACTCCTTCGTCCCCATACTTTCTAGCTAAAGTTTCTAACCAACATATATACATCGATATCAATTTACCCACATTCATTCGTGCCTCATCAAAATCGTTTTTATGCTTGTACCTCACTACCTTCCATAAGTTTTACCCTTTCAATTATTCTCTTCTTCATACTTTCATACTCAACATCCCCTACACTCATTATCACCCCATACATCATCAACAAATATCCTGACAAATATTCTCCCAACTCCCTAGCCCAAACTTTCTTACTATCACCATACTTAGCCTGACAAAACCTTTCATATTCCCTAAAAAAGTCGTATACATCCCTACTGCTATGTTCATTAAACCTTTCACACCTAGGTACCTCTCATAAATAGTCGTACAAACTTCCTCAACTTCATTCTCACCACTATCTTCACTGCTTAATACCTTCTTGTTTCCTTCTTTCTCATTTGAATATAACAAATCCAATTCAACAATCCCCTTTAACAATTACCTTCATACCTTTTTTTTTTTTTTTCACTTACCACCTTCACCACCTTCGCCTATTCATGATCATCCTCATTTTCATCCTGACCTTTCTTCTTTTGCTCCTTCACATTACTTTTTCCTTTCTTCTCATTCTTCCTATCACCTTTCTGTTCATCCTTACTATGCCTACCCTTTACCTTCAATATCACTATCACTACCTTCCCCATTATCACTTACCCTAGCCTTTTCTTCCACTATCAACCCTTTGCCCAAAAAAGAGGCCACTCCTATAACTGCACCTTCACCCATGAATGTTTTCATCATTTCCATTACCTGACTCATCATAGCTTCCATTACCTGACTCATCATAGCTTCCATTCGATCCTCATTCTCTCGCATCCTTATCTCAACACCCTCTTCCACTCTCTCTACTGTTCCCTTCAGCGATTTCAGTTCCTTTCGCATCTCATTCTCACAACTCGGCCTCGCATTCTCTAGCAACAGCTTCTCTTTCTCTACGGACAACTTCTCCTCACGCTCCTTAATCAACCACTATTCCTCCCTCAATAACTTGTTCTGCGCTTCCATTTTTGAAAGTCTTGAATCTAATTCCTAATCCTATCTCAGTCCTTCCTCTAAGAGCCCAGCTATCAATCCCACCTCAGCAGTCCCTGTTCGGGCACCAAAATAATGTGGCGAGATGTTGCAACAACAAACCCCGCACCCTTGATTACTCCAACAAACATTCTTGGCAATACAAACTTTCCCCTTACGTTATCAGCAGCTGGACTCTTATACAAAAGGGAAATAAATGCACAACTTAACCTTACTACAGTGAACCCTCGTTTATCGCGGTAGATAGGTTCCAGACGCGGCCGCGATAGGTGAAATTCCGCGAAGTAGTGACATCATATTTACCTATTTATTTAACCTGTATATTCGGACTTTTAAAACCTTCCCTTGTACATAGTACTGTTAACAAACCACCCTTTAATGTACAGAACACTTAATGCATGTACTACAGCACCCTAAACTAAAACAGGCACAAATATTAAAGGCGATTTTATATCATGCGTTTCCTAAACATCTAAAAAGCACGATAAAAAATGGCAACCAATGTTTTGTTTACGTTCATCTCTGATCATAATGAAGAAACAAACTCATTTAGTGTACACATATATGTATAGGTTAGTTTTTGTATCGATTATATTGATTATATAGTATGTTGATTTTTTTATTACCAATGTTTTAGTTTACGTATTTTTCTTAGGACTTCCAAATGAAATGTTTTTCTTTATGACGCCGCCTGAAACGACGGCGTCATAAAGTACTGTACGCTCAGTAAACAACCACGCTCAGAACAAACAAGGCATTTAACGCTCATGATGATAGTGATAAATAATGATACAGTACAGTATTTACAGTAAAAGCATTCACAAAATATGTTACCTTACAAATATAATTTACCGTATCTATATAAAATCATACAGTACTGTACAGCACATACAGTATTGTACGTAGCAAAGCAGGAAAACAATTTACGAGAGAGAGAGAGAGAGAGAGAGAGAGATTGTTTTACGTACGTACAGTAAATGTAAATTTTAAACATAAAAAATCAATTTACGAGAGAGAGAGAGAGAGATTGTTTTACGTACGTAAATGTGAATTTTAAACAAAAAAAATATGATAGGTTACAACATGTAGACTTTTAAAACCTTCCCTTTAACTTAATGCATACAGTACGTACAGTACTAAACTATAAAACAGGCACAAATACAGTTTTAGAATGTAAGAATATTAAAGTAAAAAATAAAGATTGTTACTGTACTCACCACGAAAGAAGTTGAAGAAAAACTTGAATGATGATGGCGATGAATTTGCTGCACAGTAGAAATGATGATGATGAAGCTGATGATGTGTTCTACTGTGCAGCCAGGTAGTATTTTACGTCTCTTCAGACGGAGGTGTATTTTCCTGGGACACCTCTTCAACTTCTTCCTGGGAAACTTCTTCAATTTCTTCCGAAGGCGTACTAGCAGGAGGAACTGGCTCTTTTTTGCGAGGCTGGAAGAACATTGTGATCGGAAGTTGTTGCCGCTGCTTCTTTTTTCGATCCAAGAGCATTTTGTAGGGAGTCATTATGTCATCAACCTTGTTGCAGAATTGCATCGAGCGAACCATATCCTCGTCCCACTCTTGCAACATTTCTTTCAACTCCTTCGCATGGTTGCAGGCCTTGGCAAGCCGTTCTAATGTTAAGCCCGTTTCTTCGACATTTTCTTGGGTCTCTTCCTGGGTTTCACTCTCTTCTTCGCTTGCCGATTTCGTCAGGTCTTCGAGGTCTGCGTCAGTTAGGGGCTGGGAATGGCAGTCCAACAACTCGTCGACGTCTTCAGTCGTCATGTCGCCAAACCCGTCACCTCCAATTATGGCAGCCAACTGCACAGATTTGCGTACTGCAGAGTGTTGGATTTCAGCAGGTGTAAATCCCTCGTCGTCGTAAACAATCTGGGGCCACAACTTCTTCCAGCTCGCATTCACAGTTGCAGGTTTCATCTCTTGAAGTGCCTTCTGAATATTCTGCAGGCACGTGGCTATGGTGTACTGCCGCCAGTACGCCTTCAAGTTAAAATCTTCATCCTCATCATCTTGGGCAGCATCCACACACGCAACGAGGTCCGCAAAGGTGTTCTTCGTGTAGAGGGCCTTGAATGCCCTGATAACCCCCTGGTCCATCGGTTGAATTAATGACGTGGTGTTGGGTGGCAGGAACTCAACCTGAATGCCCTCATGCGACAGGTCAGTTGCGTGTCCACCAGCGTTATCCATAAGGAGAAGGATCTTGAATGGCAAGCCCTTCTCTAAGAGATATTTGCTGACTTGCGGGATAAAACACTGATGGAACCAGTTGGAGGTCAGCATCTTCGTAATCCATGCTTTTTGATTATGCATCCAGTACACGGGAAGGAGATTCTTATTTTTATTTTTCGACTTATAAATAAGCCCCGGCTTTAGCAAAAATCCAGCAGCATTGCCACACATCACGAGGGTAACGCGATCCTTGAATGCTTTAAAGCCAGAGGCTTTGGCTTCCTCTTTGAACAGGAAAGTTCGCGACGGCATTCTCTTCCAAAACAAGCCGGTCTCATCCATATTAAAGACTTGTTCCGGCTTGTATCCACCTTCGGCGATAATATTCTTGAACGTCTGGTTCACGTAAGTTTCAGCAGCGGCAGTGTCAGCCGAACCAGCCTCCCCATGCAGGGAAACGCTTTTCAGGGCGAAGCGTTTCTGAAACTTCGCGAACCATCCTTTGCTGGCGGAAAAAAGTTTCTGAGGCTGGGAATCAGTGGATGTCCCTGGTTAAGGATCATCTGCATCATCATCATCTTCAGCATGGTTGCCGTCGTCGTCTTTAGGTTCCTTTGCAGCAAAATTCTCATATAAGCTCAAAGCCTTTGTTTGGATGGTGTTCGTATCCAAGGCTATGTTCTTCTTCCGGCAGTCGGCAATCCACACAGCTAAAGCACCTTCCATGCGTACGATCGTTTTATTACGCGTTGTAACGACTCGCTTCGCTGATCTGCTAAAGGTGATTGCAGCCGTCTTTCTAATGTTCGCCTCGTCCTTCTTGATATAGCGAACAGTAGATTCGTTGATGCCAAAATGGCGCCCAGCGGACGCGTAACTTCTACCATCTTTTAACATATCGAGAAGCGTAACCTTCTCAGCTATCGTCATCATCCTTCGGTGGCGTTTAGGCTCACTACCAGCCTTAAGAGAAGCAGAACGCTTGGGAGCCATTGTACAGTAGGATTTGACAAAAAGTTCAACTTAAAAAGGTCGCACACAGCACAGATTCACAAATTTAAGAACGTCTACTCAGCGATACGCGGGAACAGAGAGTGGACGATCCGGGCCCGCGAGAACGTAGATGCTGCGGGTTGGAGATGATGGCAAAACACCAATCACAGGCTAGATAACAAAACTTGAGTTCTGATTCGTCATCTATCAGCGCTTGAACCAATCACAACCCGTCTTACAGTATATGATGCGTAGGTTACCAACTCATACAAGATGCCCCGCGCATACCGAACGTACGTATTAATAATAATAATAATAAATAATGATAATAATACAGTACAGTACTGTAATAATAATAATAACAATCATAATTTTATTAACAACAACAACAACAATAATAATAACAATATTTAATAGCTTTACGTATGCTACAGTGTTTTATTCTTTTGTAGGATGTGTGTTTGTGTGTCTCTCTCTCTCTCGTACGCTTATTCGAAATGTGATTTTTGCAACAAAGAATATTATTGGATGCAGTACTGTACTACGTACGTATACATACAAAAGATTCATGGAAGAGAAGCACATCCATTACATTTGTAGTACTGTACGTACAGTAGTAGCCACCAGCAGCCTTACACCATTCTAATATTGTATGACTGCATCTGATTTGCGTTTCATGTTCGATTTAATTTTACTACGTACTGTATACAGTACTGAATTTTCGTATGATAATACAGTACAGTACAGTAATACAGTAATAATAATAATAACAATAATAATTTTATTAACAACAACAACAATAATAATAACAATAATAATACAGCTTTACGTACGCTATTTTACGCTTTTGTTGTACTGTAGGATGTGTGTCTCTCTCTCTCTCTCTCTCTATCTCTCTCTCTCGTACGCTTATTCGAAATGTGATTTTTGCAACAAAGAATATTATTGGATGCAGTACTACGTACGTATACATACAAAAGATTCATGGAAAAGAAGCACATCCATTACATTTGTAGTACTGTACAGTAGTAGCCATCAGCAGCCTTACACCATTCTAATATGGTATGACTGCATCTGATTTGCGTTTCATGTGCGATTTAATTTTACTACGTACTGTACTGTATACTGTACAGTACTGTACAGTATTATCGTATGATCACATTCTCTTTTCGTGTTTTATTTCTTTCTGTGCTGAATTATATATCATATGTAATGCAATGAACAATCAGTAAGAGCAGATATTACTAATTACTGTACAGTATTAATGGAATTACAGGTAACAAAATATCGTATTTGGTTGTCTTCAGATTTCGCGGTATTTTCGAATTTTCCGGAAAATCCGCGATATGTATATATATATGGGTTATGGAAAAAACCCGCGAAGTGGTGAATCCGCGATTGTCGAACCGCGAAGTAGCGAGGGTTCACTGTAACTATATTCCTTAAAACTAAATACAGTAATCACTTAATTCTAAAATCATAACAACCAAACTTATTACTATACTTAAAACTAAAGAAATCAATACAGACAACACAAAGAAGACTTAACATCCAAAATAAATAAAACAGCCACGGTCACATAAACCTGGAGAAAAATATCAAAACTTGAAACTAAGATGCTCCACAACCAAATGAGTTTATTGGTCTATATTTATTGATACGGAAACTGTCCTCCGCACACAAACCGAACAGTCCTCCTCGGCACAGCCTCCAATCTGTGGCAAACAGAACTATATTCAGTTCCAGTCACCTCGACTGAGCAGTCACTTAGTGGTGATCATCATCATCATCATCATCATCATAACCAAGAGGAATATATATTCTACAAACAAGGTCCTTAATGATCAAACAAATTTTATTGGCTGTCCATTCTAAAAATCATTGTACACTCCGGGTCGTCATCAACAAGCTATTTGTGTATTCGGTTGGCAAACAACAGTCCTGGGCAAAATAAACCTCAAAAGAAGGAATTACAGCCTGCAATAAAAAGAAAAAACACTTACGAAAACTCCTAGCTAACTAAACTATCGCACTGTAATCAAAGATAAGTAATAAACTTTCTATCATTCACTTCGTGCCTAGCAAAGATAAATAAAAACACTGTACTTTCTCTTATAAATAAATATCACTTCCAAGCTGGTTGATGAACAAAAGAATAAAATATAATCCAGCATTCGGGACAACTGACTCTGCTGCGGTCAAATCAGAAAAGCATTCGCTTACGACATTCACCACCGTCCTAACCTAGCTATAAAAAAAGTAAACAAACAACCTCAATTATACAAAGTCTTTCCCACTGCAAACAATCATTACATTAACTAGTCTCTCTCTCTCTCTCTCTCTCTCTCTCTCTCTCTCTCTCTCTCTCTCTCTCTCTCTCTCTCTCTCTCTCTCTCTTGTGTGTGTGGAGATGCTGCTATTCACGGACGCATCAAAGGAAGAAATGATGCACACTTTGAGAAACAAGATTGCCTCAAGGTGTTGGTTCAAGGAGGAAAGACGATTTCACATCAACATGTTAGAATTGAAAGCAGTGATTCTGTCATTGTTATTTCTTCAACACCACCTGAGAGGTCACCCGATGGTGTTGATGAGCGACATCACCACTTTAGTGGCCAACATCAGCAAGTAAGGAGGTACTTTTTCACAGCTCCTTTGCTAGTTGGCAAAGCTGTTGCACTTTTGGCCGCTGGACAGCTGGGTGAAGCTGTTGGCAAGATTCATTCCAGGCAAGAAGAATGCAACTGCCAATGAGCTCGTAGCTCAGCTGCCAGGGTTAAGTGGTCGATGAGGAGTGGTCACTCCATCCTTTAATAGCTAAGAGGCTGCTGACTTTGTGGGGTTCCACAAATTTGCCATAAAACTCGACAAGCTTCCAGTTTACAGTTTGCCAATCCCTGACCCTGCAGCACATCTGCAGAATACCTTCCAACACCTGTGGCATGGCCTTGGAGTTTTATTTTTCCCAGCGTTTTGCCTGATTCAAAGGGTAATCAAGAGAGTGCTGATTACACCAAATCTCAGAATGACTGGTACTCCCAAGTGGCCACAAGCAGAATGGTACCCAGACCTGCTGATGCTCATTGGAACTTCACCTATGGCCCATTCAGCTTTGCCAGCGCCACATGCAAAGATTCCTTGGCTTACTGGCTTCCCTGTCTTTTCATGGATGGAGAGTATCCAGCATCTCCAAGAGAAAACCTTTTTGCAAGGTACTGCTACAAAGATGTCTGGATATCATCTGCAGTGGTATATCAAGCAAAGTGGGCCATTTTCTGCAATTGGTGCCATTGGAGGGGGAACTCTCTGGTCAGAGCCCCTCTGCAATTAATTGCAGATGTTTTCATCTACCTTCGGCAGGAGAAGCTCCTTTCAGTCACAGCAGTGAAAAGCTATCACTCAACCTTGAGCCAGGTCATCTTACTGAAGGGGTTAGACCTTTCCTCATCTTAAGAATTGCTCATGCTCATGAGAAGCTTCAAGCAGTCTTAACCGCCAAGGAAACTCGGACCATCCGCGTTGGATGTAACCAAAATCCTTAGGTCCTTTAGAAGAGCACCTTTGAACCATTATGACAAGTGTCAGGTAAGGACTTCACTTTAAAGACTTTTTCTCATGGCGTCAGCCTCGGTGAAGACAGTAAGAGAACTCCATGGTATTTTCCATGTTATTTCTCATTCTGAATGATGGAAAAAGAACTCTGCCATTGAGGACTTCAAGTTTGAGCCTTTCTTCATCTCTACTCTGCTATGTGACTGACAGTTTGGATGATTTGCTTCTTTGTCCTGTCGGGGTGCTTAGACTTACCTTCAGGCTGCAGATGCAGAATTTCTTTATTAGTGCCGGCAGGATTACCAAGATTTCAAAGAACACCATTTCTTTTTGGCTTTTTGAGACCATCAAAAGGGTATATCCCCAAGCAGAGAATTCTAATGATTCAATTTGAAGTCAGAGGAATTGGCTTGATGCTTACTTTTAGGAAGAACATGTCAGTGACAAAAGTATTAAAGGTCAGAGTTGGAAATGTCAGACTACATTTACAGGCCACTATCTACAGGAGTATACCCACAGATCTTTAGAATATTTTTTTTTTTTTTTTTGGATATGTGGTAGCTACTCAGCAAGTTGTGTAACGTATGTAGCTCCTTACAGGACAAGAAGCATATCATCTAAGATAACAATCGCAGTGTTAGACTAAGTTAAGAGGTAGTGTCTTGTCCTTTTTCTTCCTGTCTTTCCCCTCTCTTAGGGTAAAGCAGTTATTCCGTTATTTTTCTGTGTCGGACGTTGGTGCAAGTAAGCTTCCACACCGAGCACTGTTCTATAATGGTATAGAGGGGAAGGATGATTTGTATGTAGAACCTTATATATACTTTTATTGGCCCTACATTGACAGGGTATCCATACAAGGATATGGGGTTCTTCCATGACTATTTGTCCATTGACAGAAACCTTGCTTAACCTCTGAGATCCTGAACTCAAGTGGGAGGTGGTAGGAGTCAACACCTCGTACCTCTAATGGTCCGGTGCTTCATATCTCATGATTTTAAACCAGCCACTTTGGTTATAAGATTCCTCCCACCTCATGATGAGTCCTGTGTAAAGGATAAAGGTTTGTACAGTATTAGAGTAGGAACAAATCACAAATTTTAAGACTAATTTTTAGGCTCGGGCCATGTCGTCGTGATGGAAGTTCCTTCAAAGGTAGCTTCCTAGGTATATTTGACTACAGTGATATATCCCAGAGAATTTACCAAAGGTATCCAGAATTCTAACTCCTGGAGCGAATATCCCTTAAAATTTTACGAAGGGATATCGCGTAATATCAGAGGACGTATTCTTGACACGTCTCATGGCTATCTACACCCCCAATAGAGCTTTCACTACGAGGGGAAAGAGAGGCAAGAATAGGCTGAGTCGTTCCAGAGACATCGCTCTCGACGAGTCACTACTGCTCTGCAAATAGTGCGCCTGTCCGCCACCGCGAGGCGCCACCGTCATTCTTTCACTTGTAGCTTCGATAGACCGGTGTTTTTCTCAGTTCTCTCGCGCTGTTTTGGAGTTTTTTGGAGTTTATGATGTCTTCCCCAGCCTCATCAGCTTCTGGAAAGTTAAGTAATATCTTTATCTTGTGTAAATGTAAGCTCTTGCCAGTTTTGCTTTTCGATTGAGATCGTAATTAATGTAACAAGAGCTGTTGCCAGCCGGATGGCGTCAGTGACGCGGTCCTTCTTCTGTTCATTTAGTTAGCCAGAACGACCCTTTCCCGGCATTTATACGCTTTAATAACTTTAGCTATTTAGATATTTAGCTAGGGATTCTTATATTATGTCTTTGTTGTCGTGAATTTGGCTATTCTGAACGAGCCTCACGAGTGCTAGGCTTCCTAGCCTAGGCACCCTCACACTTCATGCATGATATAACCTTCTTGGTAAAGTTGTATTGAAGCACAGGCATTATTTTACACTTGTATGATATTACTTAATTATGCTTTCCTCTTCCAAGATAGTATACAGAGAGTTTCGGTGATCGATTCTCAATGCTCCTAGGCTACTAGCCTAGGGGCTTTAGTATACTTTCATACATGCCCCCATTGCTCTTGTATTGCCTTTTAAGGGGAGACTGACCCCTCCTATACCTTTCAAGTCGATACCAATCTCCTAGGAGATTTAAGAGCAATCCCCTTCCCTCTGATTAGCCTAGGCTATTCTCAGTTTTCTTTGCTGTGAACAGAGTTCTGGCAAAGTTTTACTGAGACGTTCCGTTTTCTTTCTCCTAACCACTGAGTCGGTTTTGAGTTTAGGACGGGACATCAGAGTATTAGTCTGTGTTAGGCATCTCCCTGTTTTGGTGAAATGATTTCCCAGGTCAGGTTAAGCTGCTCTTTCAGGAGGCTAGACCTCCCTAGGCCATACTTGGGAGTTTTGTATGACAATTCCCCCTTCCCTGGCCTAGCAGACAGTCCTGTGCTAGTAGACCCTAGACTGAAAAAAGGATTTCTTCATTGCCTAGGGTCTCTGGTACGAGATTCTGCTCTCCTGCGAGTCGGGGTCCTACGGACACCCTCTCCCTTGACTAACCCAACCTGGGGAAATGACTTCCCCTACCTGAGGTTACTTTACGAGAACAGAATCCTTCAAGTTGGGTAGTGCTTTCGGACATTACCTTAACTATAGGACACCTACCCCCTCCCCTCTATCCCTTTCGTGTTGAATGATCCAACACCCTCCTGGCCGTCGTTCTACATTGACCCTAGGGTTCTTGTAGGACTGGCCTGAGGCTCCCCGTCGGCTGCCGGCGGGTATCCTCATATTCTTTAAAGTGTTCATTGGTCCTCCCTTGGACTGCCTTCCATTATCCCTCATGACTGGGATATGATTGGGTGGAAGCCCGAATTTAATTCCCCCTTCCACTTGAACCCTCATTCTGTATGCAGGCCGGCAAGGCTGAACCCTTGCCATCCTCCATCCTTTCTTTCTCTCGTACTTTCATACTGGGCCAAAGATTTTGGACATTCGGGTACCGCCTGCCGGCCGCTGAGTAGCCAGCCACCCAATCCTGGTCCTCTGCCGCCGACTGCCTTGGGTCCCCTTGATGGAAGGATCCTCGGCTGCCGGCCGGCAGATCCATGAGACTGCCGGTAGCCGGCAGAGCCATTGCCGGCCAGCAGAGCCGCCGCCGCCAGCAGAGACCGCCGCCAGCCGGCAGATACTGAACTGGGAAAAACACCGGTCTATCGAAGCTACAAGCGAAAGAATGACGGTGGCGGACAGGCGCACTATTTGCAGAGCAGTAGTGACTTGTCGAGAGCAATGTCTCTGGAACGACTCACCCTATTCTTGCCTCTCTTTCCCCTCGTAGTGAAAGCTCTATTGGGGGTGTACATAGCCATGAGATGTGTCAAGAATACGTCCTCTGATGTTACGCGATATCCCTTCGTAAAATTTTAAGGGATGTTCGCTCCAGGAGTTAGAATTCTGGATACCTTTGGTAAATTCTCTGGGATATATCACTGTAGTCAAATATACCTAGGAATCATTTTTGAAGGAACTTCCATCAGGACGACATGGCTACCTCACCCAAAAATAGATTTTTCGCGACGCTCAAAATCCGTTTTGTATTTTTCCTATATATACAAACGAGAGTTCAAGTCTCACTCCCCGCCTCAACCACCCTGCAATCCCTAGGTAAAGGTTAAAGTGACATTTTATTGTGCATACAATGGGTACGATGCCCCTCCCCCCTGCTATCAACCAC
>NC_090734.1:71082105-71117105 GCF_036898095.1 Palaemon carinicauda
CTATCTAAGGCAGTGTGGCCTGTACCGCAACAACCCATTCTTACGACATGATGTTTCGGAGGAAACTATTGTCGTTTGACTTTGCTGCCATTTTTACCGACACTGCCGTTATTGATGGCAGGTCAAGCCTCGTATAAGGGAATGTTATTATGCCTCTGCTTTAGGAAGAGCCTTGGGAGATGGCAATACCGTTACCTAAGTGTGCCGTTACTGACGGCAAATTTTTGTACCATGAAGGCGGTGGCGTAGCCAAGTGGGGGCAGGGGGGGGGGGGCAATTGCCCCCGCTGGAAAAAATCTTGCCCCCCCTGAGAGGGGTCTTCTTGCCCCCCCCCCCCCCCCCTCTCAGAATCTAAAGTTTTCATGTCGTTTGTTTTAATATCTCTACTGAAATGATAGTACATCTATATTATGCGATCAAATTCTGTAAGTTATACAGAGCTCTCAACACTGATATCTACATGTGTTATTTAATACACACTAGATGGAGTCAGAAATTGAATAATAATTTACACTTATTTGTTACTAATTAAATAAAAACACTAAATTTGGATATGGTCGCAGGGAAAAAACACATGTAAAACAGTGCTGCGGAAAATTGTACAATTGAAACTTAAATACTATTGCAAATTATGTGGATATGTTACTACTAGTGACGCTTGGAAGACAAAATTAATTGCAGAGGAATACAAAATTGTTTGGTTACAAATCTTATACTCCCAACGCCACTATCCAATTTCGTAATTTATTTAAATGAATAGTCTTGATTGGAAGTGACTATTCCTATTAAATCAGTTTATCATAATACAACCAATCTTACAAGCCCAGTCTCAGAACTGCAGGGCTTCGGCCCTTTGGGCCTCGCATAGGGCTGCCCCTTCAAATATAACCTTGCCCCATGCTTGCCCCCCCCCCCCCCTCTGAGACACCCCTGGCTACGCCACTGCAATTAAGGCATATGTTTTCTTTCTTAGAGACTGCCTTCTATAAGGGGTGTGCTCTATTGTCTGTTGATGAGTACAATTTCAGATCGACATAAAGACCTTACTTTTACTACTTACGAGGTATCTTTATGTTACTCGGCTAGGGAGATCTCTTTTGCGAAAGGTTCTCTTTGGCTAGGCTTAAAGATTTAACCATTACATTTGGTTAATTGTTTCTATCACTTTATCCAGTTTCCTTTAAGGATGCGGATTGGATTTTTCATTTGTTTTCTTACAGATTGGGTTTCTTTTTAGGGATTCTTCTTGTCAGATTATGAATTGAAAGTTTAGCCTTCCTTTTATACGATTGGTTGCTCCATTATCGATGCTTCGATATGTTTTTCTCTTGGTTGGCGACTTCGTTGCCTCCCTACTGGCCCTTTCTCTGCGGAGATAGAAGGCTATTGGTTTTGCCGAGCATCCTTGTTTTCCTTCTTCACCGAACATTATAATTATGGTTAAGGGATTAATTTTCTTTTGGCTTAATTTTCCAATCTAACGCCATTAACAGAGGTCTGGATATTGTGTTCTTTGCCTCGTACTTTTTCACCAATTGCGATCACACACAATTTGGGAATTATTTTCCCAAATTTGGTTGACTTAATAGAATGCTATTAAGCCATTCTTTTCAGCTTGGCAATTCAAAGAGAATATTGTACTCATATATAGTTTCTCCTTCTCCTTACAGGCGGGGTCTTCGAAGGAGATGCACTGCCGAGTTCAAATTTGTGCCAGGACCGTGAGGTATCTTTGTGGTCATGATACCTGCAGGACTCATGCTAAATGCCGGAGGATGAAGGGTCCAGTCTCCTACTGGGACCCTCAGGATTGCAGTGTGTGTAAGGACTTACATCACGCTGGATGGATATTGAAAGATATCTCTGATGACGACGGATGTTTTTCCAGAGATCTCTTCGTTCCTGGGTCAGGGGTTTTAAGAAGAATGCTAAACCGAAGGCTCCTTACCTTCCATCTACAGAGTGGAAGGGTATACTTATCCCTAAGGCGGCTCCGGACTCTGTATTGGGTTATTCTCAGCCTAGACCCATACCGACCGTCCAGTTATATGTGGATGAGGCTTTAAGTGCCATGAGCCTCGATTTGGACAATATGTCTACGGTTTCCTCTTTATATCTGGGCGGAGAATTGGCTCTCCTGTCGACCGTATAATCAGATAACGAACCTCTCCCCTAGGTGGATAATTCTTATCTGCCCGAGTTGGATGACGATAGTATGACTTATGCCAGAGACTCAATTTGTTCCGTAGTCTCAACTGCCGCCACTACAGTCCCTTCTCTGTCAATAGTTACAACTACGTCTTCTGTTTCAGGTACAACTCCTGTTTCTGTTCCTCCTCCCTCTCCTGTTGAGCCGGTGGAACCAATGATTCCTAAATTTTCAAGTAATTTGAATGACAGGTCCCTTTTAGCGAACATGAAGGCTTTCATGAAAGGGACTCAAGAATATCAAAGAATGATGTTCAAAGCCTTGTGGGAGGAGATTCAGGCTTTGAAACCTCAAGAGGACTCGAGTAAGGCTAAGGTCTTACCTTCTCAGCTCCCCTTTTGCACGCAACAGAACCTATGGAGGTACGCGGGTCATGCGATGCTTTCGGAGGATATCCTTCATATTGGAGAGGGGCTAGGCTCCAGGCCTATTGCTGATCTGGAATTTTATCCAGATATCGAGGCCTACCCCTTTTGTTATGTCAGGTTAGCTGAAGGTGTCTCTTTAAGAGACGACACTATCCCCAAAGAAACAATCCTTCTAGAACACACTAGAGCCCAGCACCTGCTGTGAAGGAAATGAAGACAGCAGGGTGTCTTAACACTCAATTAGCTGCCTTTGGTAAAAGGTTGGCCACATTTGTAGCTCCCGACACAATGGTTTTTCTCTTTACATCAAAAGGTTTTGTAGCGGTAGAGAAGGCCATCTGGGAGGGTAAATCTCTTCCAGTCTTGGAGGAATGTAGACCTGTATCACTTGTTCTTCCCCATGATGCTGACCATTGGTTTGATGATCAGTTTACCTTTGCTGAAGGAAAATTAGTTAAGGATACAGCCATTCGACAATTTAACGAAAGACTGCCTATGATTCCTGAACACCTACTTGAGGCTGAATTGGAGTCTAGGGAGAGACTATCGGCTTCGATATCTCTTCAGTGTTTTATGGAAATGATGATTGGGAATTTCATTGATGCTCCAGTTTTTTCCCTGTTGGCTAAGATCCACTTGGCTACCTTTATGAAGGATCTTTTTGGGCTCAGGCCATGTCGTCCTGATATAAGGGTTCCTTTAGGTAGCCTTCTAAGGGATATTTGCTACAGTGATACTCCCAGAGAATTAAACCAAAGATCTCCAGGATTTTAACTCCTGGAGCGAGTATCCAATAAAGGATATCGCATAATATCGGGACGTATTCTAGATACGACACATGGCAATCTTCACCCCGAATAGATTTAACTCTTTGATGTAAGGGGGAAGAGTGGCAAAAGAAGGGGGTGCCGTTCTAGGTACCCGGTGGACCTCCTTCCCTACTACTATCGTGACGCCATTCCTTTTCTAGTAGCCTGCTAAGCGTGTTGTGCTCCCCGTTAGCCCGGTGTTTTGTTACTAGTTTTTAGAATTATCATCATGCAATCTCCAGCATCTTCATCTTCTGGAAAGTTGAGTATTAATTCTTTCCTGTGTATAATTTTAGTCTCCCTTTTCACAGTTAAATTTCAATAATTTAAGTGTGTTTGGGTGAGCGTTGCCGAGACCGGAGGCAGCCATTTTACGACTGCAGTCGCCCGTTACATTCGCATTTTATTTAGTCAGTAGGGTGACACTTCCCGGTATTAAGCTATAATGTTAGCTAGTTAGGCAAATTATACAAGTGGTGATATTGCATACATGAAAATTATTCCTCTTCCTATTATGTGGCTTTACTTTTGTATGCAGCGGGAACCCCGGTGGTACCAACTACCTTGGCTGAGGCTCCTACCAGAGCTATGCTACTCTTGCTCATATATACGTTAGTAAAGTAATTCCCCATGTTTAGCCTCACCCTATCGTTCCTTCTCGATTCGTATGAGAGTTTACATTCTCTAGAATCTATAGATAAGTTACGATATTCATTCTCTCTCAGAGAGAACAGGCTAAACCCTTCCTCCCTCCCCGAGTGTCGCCGCCGTTATAGGCGGCAACCACTGTCTCTCTTCATCGCCGTCGAGTAGAACAAAGTTCTTACTGCCTCCGGCTTTGAATTAGATAGTGACTAACTCAGGGTGCCCTTCTCTTGCCTTCGACGATGTCGTCAGCACAGAAAGCCATGCTTCCTCAGTTCATTGTTTGAGGAAGGCAGCATACCTATAAGACTCTCAACCCTTCCCCTTCTATCCTTTAGTGACATCATAGCCGTCACAAGATCCTTTCACCGGTATTCTGACAGTCATCCCGGCTTGCTAGGGTGACAGCGTTACCGGCTGGTACCCTGCCGGTAGCAGTTAGTTCAGCTGTCTCTGCCACCTTCCCCCTTACTCCCTTCATTCACAGGAAGTGAATAATATTGGGAGGAAGATTGAGACGGCTCCTGACGGCTGCCGGTGGGAAACCTAACATACTTTGGAAAGTCCTCAGCTCTCCCTTGAGCTGCCATCCACATTCATTGCCGGCGACAGACCTTTTGTGGATGGATGGTAGCCAGAATCTGACAGATTCTTTCCCCTTCCATTGGAACTTTCATTCTGGCAAGGAGACAGTAGGCGGTCTGATAGTCCTCCTACACTTCCAACTGTTATGTTTATTCATAATAATAGGAAATTCTCCTTCCTTAACCCTTTTTCTCTATCAGTTAGTACCACCAGGTACTAACCTAACACCGGCAATGCCGCCGGCAAAACTACTGTATACAACTATACAATAGTACACGTTATCTAACATCCTGTGTGTTTCCTATCGCAGACAATTGTTGGGACCACGATATTCTGTTGAGGTTGAATACTCCCTCAACACCCAGATGGTTTTCCTCAATCATCAGAGACCTAAAATACCCGATCGGTATTAATATATACTACAGGTGGATAATGTTAGTATAAGACATAACTCAAACTCTAGTTCCTAGAGTTTTTCTACCTTGTATTCTCCCCATCAGGGAAACTGAATATACTGACAGAGATTTCAGCAATGGCCTGGGAGAAGAAGTACAGATATGTGTCTTTTCTACTTCCTTTCAAGCTTACTATCCTAAGCTACCATAAACAATAGTGATTACTATTCTTATTAAAACTGTATGATTTTATATCACTGATATGAAAAACATGAATACTCATTTGGCCCTTTTCCTTTACAAGAGCCGCCGATGGAGAAGTGCGCAGCGTTGTTCTGCAACCATAAAGGGAAAGACTTTTGTGGTCACACAAAGTGCAGGACTCATGCCCCCTGCTGCATCGTGTCAGGAGTCCTGGGGTATTGGGACCCGAAGGGTTGCACCACCTGCTCATCCCTGCTGGCCAATGGCTTCAGAGAAGCCCCCCTAGTCACCAGAGAGACTAAGGATACAGCGAGGGAGACCCTTCGCAAAGGGGTAAGAGGGTTCCAGAAGAACTCTCCATGACCATATTTACCCAATGACTCCCTAAGGTGCCTATTGTTCCCCAAGGCTCTGCCAAGTGCGGTGATGCCTCAGGAACAGGTCTGGCCCCCCTTCATACAACTGAAGATCGACTCGGAAATCAAAAGGCGCTAGAAGGCATGGACATCCACCAAGAGAGGATGTCAGAAGTGTCCACTGACACTGAACAGGACCTACTGCAAGGTGGCCCTGAAGAAAACGTGGACCTCCACAAGCGGAGGAAGAAGGATCCGTATCAACGGCAACAGAAGACCCTCAGTTCCCCATGACGGCATACCAACCTATGCCATCAACATCCTCGGCCCCAACTCCACAACCAGTTGCCCAAGTCAACAAAAATGAAGACATCTTAACATCTATTCAACGGATGATGGAATTGTTCCAAAGGGAACAAGAGACGATGCGGGAATCGCTCAAGCAGCAGCAGAAACTGTTGCAGGAGAGGATGGACCGCCCCGGATCCACCAAGGGCACTGCTAAGAAGCCTCTTAGAGTGTTGGATCTCCCTCACTGCTCCAAAACTAGTCCCTGGATGTATGCTAGGCATATGCCCATGATGAATGGGAAACTGTTCGTCTCTGAGAAGTTAGGGGCCAAGGTGATTGAAGACCTTGAGTTCTGGCCTAACTTTTCGGCCTACCCAGAGTGCTACGTGAGACTGCAGAATGAAAACGCAGCCTGAGAGGAAACGGTACCCAAAGAGGTCATTGTTTTCGAACATGACAAGGCGCAAGCCATCCTCCTGAAAGCCCTGAAGGGAGCCGGGTACACCAACTCCAAAGTCTCAGCACTGAGCAAGAAACACCCCACCTTTCTTGCCCCTTCCTCCATCTCTTTCCCCTTTACGGAGGAAGCACTAGACTTTGCCGTCAAGGCAGTTGATGAAGGAAAACCTTGCCCAACCCTAGAGGAATGCGGCCATTCTCTCTAGCACTGCCTACCTGCGAGGAGAAGTGGAAGGATGTCCACTTAACCTTCTCCATCTATAAGTTGGATCCAGAGATAGCAGGCCAACAGTTCAATGAGAACCTTCCGAAGTTGCCAGACCATCTTCTGAGGAAGGAACAGGAGTCGAAGGAGAGACTTGCGGCCTCCCTCTCTCATCAGAACTGTCTGGAAATGAGTGCAGGTCAACATAATGCCCCAGAAATGTTCATCTTCCTGGCTAAGTCTCCCATGGGTACCCTTGTGAAAAACTTATGTGCTTTCCTCAGAGCGAGGAGAGCCTGTAGAGCTCGTTTTGGCCTCAGCAACCATCAGACACGAACCAAGGAAGCTGATTACCTCGAGCATTAGGGGTAAAGACCTATTCCCACAGGAACTGGTCCAAGAGATCATTGCCAGAGCAACCACAGAGAACAGGAACCTTCTCCATAAGTGGGTCATGAACTCGAAGAGGAAATCTTCCTCGAACGGAGGCCCCCAGCCCAAGAATAAAAAGGCAAGGAGGCCATGTAGACCTGCACAACTCCCCGCCGTGACTATGACCGCGATGCCTCAGACCACCTTCCAGATGGTCCCTCAACAACTGATATCCCAGTCGCCAGTTTTCAACCTTAACTTTGAGAGACAGTCGACTTCCTTTCACCCCAGTCAGAAAGGAAAAGGCCCTAAGAGAAGTTCTCCAGGAGGTAACTTCTCTCGGGGCCAAGGAAGACGTGGTCGCGGAAACAAATCCGCAGGACCACCCAAGCAATGAGGGGTTCCAGGTATGGGGCAGACTGCATCACTTTCAGGATAGCTGGACCTTTGATCCCTGGGCCCACAGCCTAATCACGAATGGACACGGGTGGAAATGGAGCAGAACTCCACCTCGTTTTCCAGAATTCTTCCAACACTCCACCCCCTTGTTGGAAGAATATACCTCAGAACTCTTGAACAAGAAGGTAATAAGGAAAGCGAAATCCATCAAGTTCCAGGGAAAGCTGTTTTGTGTTCCCAAGAAAGACTTAGACAAACTCAGAGTCATTCTAGACTTGTCTCCACTCAACAAGTTCATCGAGAACAACAAGTTCCGGATGCTTACTTTGCAACACATAAGGACCCTTCCGCCAAAAGGGGTGTACACGGTCTCAATAGACCTAGCAGATGCTTACTGGCATCTTCCAGTGAGTCATCCTTTCTCCTCCTACCTAGGATTCAAACTATAGAAGTAGTAGTTTGTCTTCAGAGCAATGCCCTTCAGACTGAACACATCCCCAAGGATATTCACGAGGCTAGCAGACAGTTGTCCAACAGCTACGCACCGAAGTAGTTCAAGAGGTAGCATATCTAGACGATTGGTTGGTACGGGTAGCATCCAAGACTACTTGTCTGCAAGCAGCCAACAAGGTGATCCAGTTCATGGAACACCTGGGCTTCAAGATCCACCGCAAGAAGTCTCGTCTCTCTCCATCTCAACAGTTCCAGTGGCTAGAAATCCAATGGAATTTAAAGTTACACCACCTCTCCATTCCATCCAAGAAGAGGAGAGAATAGCGGGATCTGTCAGGAGACTAATCCGTCACAAGAGGATTTCAAGATGGCAATAGGAAAGAGTATTGGGCTCTCTCCAGTTTGCAGCAGTGACAGACCCGGTGCTAAAAGCACGTTTGAAAGATGCGTCAGGAGTCTGAAGGAAATACGCATCAAACGCTCGAAGAGATCAACTAAGGATGACCCTGACCTTGTTGCGCACGCAGTTAAGGCTGTGGTGAACAGCCAAGAGCCTAGCACGGACAATTCCCCTGCAACCATCACAACCATCAGTGGTGATACACACGGATGCCTCCTTGGAAGGATGAGGAGGCCATTCTCACAACAAAAAAGTGCAAGGGAATTGGTCGCACCAGTTCAAAACCTTTCATATCAACATTTTGGAAGCTATGTCAGTTTCCCTCGCAGAGCAATCCACATCAGATTGGTCCTGGACAACGAGGTGATAGTAAAGTGTCTAAATCGACAAGGCTCGAGATCACCCCACATCAACCATGTGATGTTAACCATCTTCTACCTGGCAAGGAAAAAGGGATGGCACCTATCAGCAGTTCACCTACAAGGGTTCCGCAAAATGTGACGGCGGATGTTCTGTCCAGGCGAAAGCCCATAGAGACAGAATGGACCCTAGACATACTCATTCTCCTTCATCTCGGAAAAAGTCCCGGAACTGCAGATCGACCTCTTCGCAACGAGCGACAACAAGAAACTACCTCGTTACGTAGCCCCTTACATGGACCCTCAAGCAGAGGCAATGGACACCATGTTCCTCGGCTGGAACAGGTGGAATTGCATTTACCAGTTTCCACCAACCAATTTCATGCTAAGAGTCCTCGACAAGCTAAGATCCTTCAGAGGGACAGCAGCAGTAGTGGTCCCCAAGTGGCCCAAAAGCAATTGGTTCCCTCTAGTCTTAGAGCTGAAACTGAAACTGTTTCCTCTGCCGAATCCAGTACTATCTCAACTGGTCCAGAAGTCGACTGTCTACGCTTCATCCTCGAGAACCAGCAACCTACTTCTCATGATTTTCTCGCTCTATCTGCGAACAAAAAGTTTGGAATCTCGAAGGATAAAGTTGACTTCATTGAGGAGTACAAGTCAAGTTAGACTAGGAGACAATACGAATCGTCATGGAAGAAATAGGAATCCTTTGTGAAAACAAGGAAACCAACAGATATCGATAGATTTCTGTCTCGCATTCTTCATATACCTACACGAACAAGGCCTGGCCTCTACTACAATTACCTCCTGTAAATCGGCCCTGGCTAAACCACTTCTGTATGCTTTTGAGGTGGACCTCTCTAGTGAAATCTTTAATAAGATCACGAAAGCATGCGCTAGACTCAAGACAGCAACCCCACCAAAGCCCATCACGTGGTCCTTGGACAAAGTCTTGCACTATGTTTCAAACCTAAATAATGAGGATTGTACTCTAAAGGATTTAACACAGAAAGTCATTTTTCTGTTTGCAATAGCCTCAGGGGCTAGAGTTAGTGAAATAGTGGCCTTATCCAGAAACGAAGGCCATATTCAATTCCTAGACTCAGGAGAACTGAACCATTTTCTTGATCCTGCCTTTCTTGCCAAGAATGAGCTACCCATTAAGAGGTGGGGTCCTTGGAGAATCTGCCCACTGAAGGAAGATGCCTCTCTGTGCCCAGTAGAGTGTTTTAAGGTCTATCTTCGAAGAACTTTAAACTTCAAGGGAGGACAGCTCTTCAAAGGCGAAACCTCAGGATCAAACCTATCTTTGAGACAACTGAGAGCGAAGCTCACCTACTTTATTCGCAGAGCGGATCCTGACAGTACATCCGCAGGTCACGATCCGAGGAAAGTTGCTTCTTCATTGAACTTCTTTCAACATATGGACTTTGAAAGACTCCACTCATACACTGGTTGGAGATCATCCAGGGTCTTCTACAAACATTATGCGAAGCAAGTACATGAAATAAAGCACTTTGTGGTGGTGGCGGGTAGTGTCATTAAACCCGTTGTTTTAGTGCTGTGATGAACAGTGGACTGTTTTGGGACTTTACAGTGCATCGGGTGCATGGGTATACCTATCCTTTAGTGCAGATCACAGCGATGATTAACATACTGTTCTACATAGGTGCATATCTGACCAATACACCAGTGCCGAGTGAACGTTTGCGTCACAGTGTTTATGTATTTCCGAACATATGAACATGTCAGATAGATTTGGTTTCACCTCTCCATTGAGTGGCGTTATTCCGATAATGTATTTATTTATTTTTTCTACACGAGAAAATATGGACTTAAAAGAATCCATGAGTTTAGATTAAGAGGAGAGCTACCACTATTTATTCAGTCATTTCTTTCAATAGAGTTTTCCAAGTGACAGTTGGGGAAACTCTATCAAAGTACACTAAATGCCAGGAAGGAGGAGTTCCTCGGGGTAGTGTGCTGAGTGTAACCCTTTTTGCACTAGGGATGTTCTCGCAACATTATTTGTGGATGATCTCTCTATATCATTTGCTGGAGCTAGAATGGCAATGGTTTAGAGAAAAATACAACTCTCTGTTGATAAAATTATCCAGTGGGCCGATATGAATGGATTCAAGTTCTCAACAAGTAAAACTACAATTGTCCATTTCTGTCGTATCCGGGGAGTACATCCAGACCCGGATATATACATCAAAGGTCAACGAATCCCATGTGCAAGTGAAGCTAAATTTTTAGGGTTGATATTTGATTGTAGGCTTACATGGGTTTCTCACTTAAAAGCATTAAAAGCTAAATGTCTTGAGGCTCTGAATCTTTTAAAAGTTTTGTCCCATACATCATGGGGGCAGACCGCAATACTATTTGTTCCGTAACCAAAATACAAACCACGCTAATTACATTGGGTTTACCTTTCAGCGTAGCTGAAATTGACGAGCCAATAGATTTTAACGAGGGTTAACTACCCCTGCGCTAGTTAGCGGTGGTAGGGGAAGGGGTAACTTGCTACCCCTCCCCCCCCACACACCGGTGATTTGCTTCACTTCACTTTTGGCTCAGACGATGTGCAGACGTGTCTGTCTATCGTCCTCGTTTTTGACAGCCTTAATCTTTTCTTTGCTTTTCCTCAGCTTTGTGTGTTTGAAGTTGGCCTCGCCCTTTGGTGTTCATCATGTGCAAGTGCCCTGGGATTGCCGGCCGCCCTTGCGGTGGATACCGATCCTCACACCCTTTGCCCGCAGTGTCGAGGCCGACGGTGTGATAGTGAAAATACATGTAGTGAGTGTAGGGAGTGGTCTTCCTCTCAGTGGGAGAGGTTTGCCCGCCGGCGTAAGAAGAAGCCCAAGAGAGACCGTTCTCCTTCGAGGGTTGCCTTGAAGGAGGAAGGCTCTCGGGACTCTTCTTCCTCCGCCCAAACCTCCTCCGAAGCTCCCCCTCGTCCGGCTCCTAGTGAGAGGCCGCCGAGTGGGAGCGCAGGCCCTAGATCTGTTTCCCGACCTCGGGGTGCGGGAGAGGGCGTCGCCTCCCATAGCGGGGCGGTTCCCCCTCCTCCTCCGGGGGAGGATTTTGATAATGTTAACTCTTTGTATAAGGATGATCTTTTTCAGCTTTGGGGTTCCTTGGGGCTTAAGGGCCTGCCCTCCAAGAAAGCCCTGTTTGACCTTATTCAGTTAGGGGCCGCTGTCAAGCAGTCGCCGGTGATAGCAGAGGTAGATCCTCTGTTTATCGTCGACGTCGTGGTGGCAGAGGCTTCCGACGAGTCTGGTCAAACCTCTGTGGCTCCTAATGTTGATGACGTTGCTGAAGGCTCTCCTTCCCCTTCTTTACATCCTTCGGAGGGGGAAGGCTGTCCTACGGGCTCTCCTGCGCCTAAATCTCGCCCTCGGGGGAGCACTGACTGAGACTCCTCTTCGGAGGATTGATGATCCTGACGACCTCCTCGTGGTCGCCTTCGCCGTAAGGCGCATCGTCCGCTTCGCCGCAAGGGCCTCCCGTCTCCCTATATGGGTGTCAAGAGGCGCCTTTTCGAGTCTTCTCCTCCTCCTTCCTCCGATGGGGACTCTCCTCACCAGAAGCAGTCTGTAGCAGCCGCGTCCTTAGACCTCTCCGGAGATCGTTCACGTTCTCCCATGCCTTCCAAACCTTCCACTTCCTGTGTAGACGGCCAGCAGTCTGATCTCGTCAGCCGACGGGCACCGGTCCTTTCGGGCAAAGGGATGTCGCCCACAAGCGCCTCCTTTGCGCGTCAGGGTTCCCCTGCGTGCCCTTCTGCGCGTTCACGCGTAGTTGCACACCAACGCTATCCTGCTCGTCAGCGCTCTCCTGCTCGTCAGAGCTCTCCTGATCGCCAGCGCTCTTCTGATGATCAACGCCGTACTGCTCGCCAGCACTCTCCTAAGGACAACGAACATCCTCCTGTTCCTGCTGCGCGCCCAGCGCGCCAATGGTCTCCTGAGCGCACTAGATCTCCTGCTCGTCAACGCGCACCTGCGATTCCAGTTCCTGACACGCGCCCTGTGCGCCCACGCTCGCCCACGCGCCCTAGAACTCCGGTTCAGGACTTGGGCAAGGACTCAACTTCTCCTCCCCCTCGCGATCCTGCTCGTCAGCTTTCTCCTGCGCAGCAACGCGTGTAATCTCCTGCGCGTACATCTAGAGTTCCTGCACGCCCACGCGCCTCCTCTTCCTGAGCCCACTCGCGAGTGTTCGCCTTTGCGCGTCGCGCCGACAGTTCCTGCGCAGCCTTCTACGCGCCATCTCCCTGCTAGCCAGCTTTCTCCAGCGCGACAGCGATCTCCGACCCTTCAACGTTCTCCTGCTTGTCAGCGATCTCCTGCGCGTCAACGGTCACCAGCGCGTCAGCGTTCCCCTGAGCGCCGGCGATCTCCAGATCCTCCTCGTGATCCATCGCCTGCGCGCAAGCGCTCTCCTACGCGTCAGCGCCCAGCAGATCCGGAGAAACATAGGTCCCCTGCGATCAGCTCGCCCACTCGCGGTCGTTCACCTGCGCGTTCTACTCGCCACCACGCGCTAGTGTTCGCCAACGCGCCATCGATCGCTGACTCGCCATCGCTCGCCCACGCGTCACAGGTCTCCAGGACACTATCGGTCCCCTGGCCCTCAGCGGTCTCCTGAGCGCTCCCGTTCGCCCACGCCAGGTCGCAGTCGGGATCGCCTCCACCTAAGCACAGGTCTCTTTTGCAGGACAAGGAATGATCTTAAGAGAGGTCAAGGCAACTTTTTTCCCCTTCTTTTTTGCAGGGAGGTCCAGTGGTGTCCACTCCGAAGGATCGCCCGATCCCTTTCCCTCCAGTGGGAATTTCAGACTCTGTGTCCGTGTCTCGGCAGTCCTGGTTTGGTCCTTTGATGCGGGCGTTAGTGAAGGCTATGAAGCCGGCACTCGCCGATCTAGGACACAAGCCAGCGACGGCCTCGCCCCCGCTGAAGAGAAGGAGAGGAGTGGACTTTGTGGTGACTTCTCCCAGGGAGAAGTTGGTTCCTAAGAGGTCCGTTAGGAAGGACCCGTCCCCTTCGCAGTCGTTTTCTCCTTCTCCCGTAGACGAGGCTTTTCCGTCCTCGGGAGAGTCCAGTGAGGCGGCGGTCTCCCCCTTGGCACCAAGGGGGGGAGTCACCTCCTCATGGAGGAGAATCGTCTCGCGCGGAAGGTCCCTACCAGACCGCTTTGTTGGAGTCTTGTATCCCGCCCAGGAGGGAACCCAAGGACTCCAAGACATTGCCGAAGTCTTCTGCACGTATTCGTCAGGAACCAGCTAGACCCCGGGAAAACGTCCACGTGTCTCCCCAGGAAGAGCTTCCGGGGACAGGAGACTTAGCTGCCAGTCCGCAGGGAGGAGAGCAGCAAGAGTCTGAGCATGCCTTCTGGCAGGTCTTGGGCCTGATGAGACAGCTCAACGGGTTCATGGACCCTGTGATCGCCCCCCGTGAAGGCAAGGACACGGTCCTGGATCAGGTTTATAGAACTCAGAAGCCCCCAAAGGCCAGCGCGGCTCTGCCCTGGTGCCAGAGCCAGGGCCAACGCTCAGCTCGCAGTACTCGCTACCTCCAGTCGTTCCTCTGCCGGGAACAAACTCCTCCCACCTCCTCGTCTCCAGCAGAGGAGGTATTTTGAGATCATGGGGGAGTCTAGCCTCGCTCTTCCCCTCCACCATTTGGTAGAAGAGCTTACTAGGGGAGTTCCTCTTGAGAAGCTCTCCGCCCGGCAGGTGACGTTCTCGGCGTTGGAGATCCTAAGCCATGAGAAGGTCGCGAAATGCGCCATGCAGGCCACTTCGTGGCTGGATATCTGGCTAGGTTCTCTGGGCATCCTATTGCGCTCTGAGGATCTGTCTAAGGAGAGCAATAGGAAGGCCCTGGAGACCTTCCTCCTCTCGGGCACTCGCTCCATCGAGTTCCTGGCACATCAGGTTACTAACCTGTGGGCCAACTCGGTGCTCAAGTGTCGTGATGCGGTGACCGAGAAGATCCATCCGAAGGTCTCCGCCGTGGATGTCAACAGGCTCAGACACGCCTCCCTCCTCGGGGAGAATTTGTTTGAGCCCCAGAACATGGAACGTACAGCTGAGAGGTGGAGGAAGGCTAGTCAGGACTCCCTTCTCCAAAGGGCCCTTACATCTCGGCCCTACAAGCCTCCAGCTCCGCAGCAACATCAGCAGCAGCCTCGCAAGACACCGAAGCAGGCGCCGGCAGCTAAGAAAGTGGTGTCTAAGCCCCAGCCCTTTCCTGCCAAGGACAAGAGGGGCGGTAAGTCCTCCAGGGGAGGCAACACTCCTAGGGGGAGCGGCCGCAAACGCTAGGAGTGGCAGTCCCCCCACATGTCCACCTGTGGGGGGATTTCTTCAAAGTTGCGTGCACAGGTGGCAGCAACATGGGGCCGATGCTTGGACGGTCTCCTTGATCGGCCAAGGGTATTGCGTCCCATTCACGACATCTCAACCTCCCCTGACAGCGAATCCAGTGTCGTTGAGCTCCTATGCCATGGGATCGGTAAAGGGGCTAGCCCTTCGGGCGGAAGTCGAAACCATGCTCAAGAAGGATGCTCTCCAGGAGGTCGTGGACGGCTCCCCAGGCTTCTTCAGTCGACTCTTTCTTGTAAAGAAGGCGTCTGGAGGCTGGAGACCCGTCATCGACCTCTCAGCTCTGAACAAGTTTGTCAAGCAAACTCGGTTCAGCATGGAGACAGCGGACACGGTCAGACTTGCGGTGAGACCACAAGACTTCATGTGCACACTGGATCTGAAGGACGCGTACTTCCAGATCCCAATCCATCCGTCTTCCAGGAAGTACTTGAGATTCAGCCTAGACAGCAAGACCTACCAGTTCAAGGTACTGTGCTTCGGTCTCTCCACAGCACCTCAGGTGTTCACTAGAGTGTTTACCCTGATTTCGTCTTGGGCACACAGGAACGGCATCCGTCTCCTCCGTTGTCTGGACGACTGGCTGTTCCTAGCAGACTCGGAGTCGACCCTTCTTCGACACCGAGACAGACTTCTGGGACTTTGCCAGGATCTGGTGATCGTGGTAAATCTCGAGAAGTCCTCTCTGCAGCCGTCCCAACGACTGGTTTATCTAGGCATGTTGTTAGACACCAATCTCCACAAAGCCTTTCCATCAGACGACAGGATAGCAAGGCTGAGGAGGGTGGCGGAACCCTTCCTCAGGCGAGAAGAGCTTCCTGCCCAATCGTGGTTGCGTCTCTTAGGTCACCTGTCCTCCCTGGCCCGTCTGGTTCCAAACGGCCGTCTCAGGATAAGATCCCTGCAGTGGCGGCTCAAGTCCCGGTGGAATCAAGGATCCGATTCCCTGGACTTCCTGGTCCCGATAGGACCTTCAGAACAGGCGGACCTGCGGTGGTGGCTGGTCGACGAGAACCTGCGAAAGGGAGTGGATCTTCTCGCCCTCCCCCCGGAATTGACACTGTTTTCGGACGCGTCAAAAGAAGGGTGGGGGCCGCACATTCTGACCCAGAGGACTTCAGGCCTTTGGTCAGAATCAGAAAAGTACCTGCACATCAACCTGCTAGAAATGAAGGCCGTTTTCCTGGCTCTTCAACAGTTCCAACGTACCCTGGCGGGTCACTCCGTGGTGGTGATGAGCGACAACACCACGGTAGTGGCTTATATCAACAAGCAGGGAGGTACTTTTTCGCAGCAGCTATCCCATCTTGCAGTAGAGATTCTGAGGTGGACCGAAGTCCACTCGATAACACTATCAGCTCGCTTCATTCCTGGCAAGAGGAATGTGCTCGCCGACAGTCTGAGCAGAGCTTCGCAGATAGTGAGTACAAAGTGGTCTTTGGATCCTCAGATAGCCAACAAAGTCCTGACTTTGTGGGGTTCCCCGACCGTGGATCTGTTCGCGACAGCTTTGAATTTCAAACTGCCCCTGTACTGCTCCCCAGTTCCGGACCCCAAGGCACTCAGGCAAGATGCTTTCCAACAACGGTGGGAGAACATCGACGTGTACGCCTTCCCACCGTTCTGTCTGATGAGAAGGGTGCTCAACAGGACCAGACTATCGGTCAACTTGTTGATGACTTTGATAGCTCCGCTATGGCATCACGCGGAATGGTTCCCGGACCTTCTGCAGCTCCTGACGGAGCTCCCGAGAGAACTTCCCCCACGACACGAGCTACTCAGACAACCACACTGCAACATCTTCCACAGAGCCGTAGCCTCACTTCGGCTTCACGCCCGGAGACTGTCCAGCGTCTCTTCACGGAGAGAGGCTTTTCGCAACAGGTTGCAGAGAGAATGTCTCGGCACCTGCGAAAGTCCTCTGAGGGAGTCTACCAGTCGAAGTGGAGAGTCTTCTGTGGTTGGTGTCGTGGGAGGGGTATCTCTCCACTCGATGCCACTATTCCAGCAATAGCGGAGTTTTTCGTTTATTTGCGGGAGGAAATGCGCCTTTCATTCTCAGGGGTGAAAGGCTATCGCTCAGCCTTAAGCTTGGCTTTTAGGCTGAAGGGAGTGGATATTTCTTCCTCGCTGGAGCTCTCTCTACTCATACGTAGCTATGAGCATACCTGCCCTCAGTCGGAAGTGAGACCTCCTCCTTGGAACGTGGTTCGGGTCCTCAGGGCTCTTAAGAGACCTCCCTTCGAACCATTACGCCAGGCCTCTGATCGCCACCTATCTTGGAAGACGGCTTTCCTGCTCGCTTTGGCCTCTGCCAAACGAGTTAGTGAACTTCATGGTCTCTCGTACGACGTCGCCCATTCAAGGGGATGGGGGGAGGTAACGTTCAGGTTCGTCCCTGAGTTTGTTGCCAAGACTCAGAACCCTGGAGTGCCGGACCCACGGTTCGACTCTTTCAGGGTCGCGAGTCTCCGTTCTGTAACAAACGACCCAGACCAGCTGCTATTATGTCCAGCCTGATACTTTTTCTTCTCTTTCTTCACATCACTTTTACCTTTCTTCTCATGATTCCTATCACATTTCTGTTCATCCTTACTATGCCTTATTCCCTTATCTTCAATCTCACTATCACTATTACTATTACTATCACTATCACTTCCTTTCCCATTATCACTAACCTTAGCCTTCTCATCCACTATCAACCCATTACCCGAAACTGAGGACACTCCTCCGACTGCACCTTCACCCATTATAGTTTTCATCATCCCCATGACTTGCCCCATCTTAGCTTCCAATCGGTTCTCCATTCGTTCCTCATTCTCTTTCATCCTCGTCTCAACACATTCTTCCACTCTCTCTACAGTTCCCTTTAACTCCCTAAGCTCCTTCTGCATCGCCTCATTCTCCCAGTTCAACCTCTCATTCTCTACTAGCAACCTCTCCTCACGCTCCTTACTCAGCCGCAATTCCTCCTTCAAAACCCTTAATTGCTCCTCCATTTTTCATCAACCTTAATCCTAATTCCTTCCTTCGTCCAACAGTCCAGCTTCCTATCCCACCTCGGCAATCCCTGTTCGGGCGCCAAAATAATGTGGCGAGATGTTGCAAAACAACCCCCACACCCTTGATCACACTAACTGACAAATGTCTCCTCTGCACAAACTTTCCCCTTACGTTATCAACTGGACTCTTGGACAGAAGGAAAATGAAAACAAAACATAACCTTAAAACTATATTTCTCAAAACTTAAAAATAAATCAATAACCTTCCACATTCAAATTATCAACACAACAAAAACTTAACACAAAATAATATACTATATAATACGCAAAAGCACCATTCATATAACCCGCAAAAACCCTAACAGACTTAAAATTATCCCATACACCAAAACCAATATTTATTTGTATGTGGACGTCTTTGTCCACAAAAGGGCCAACAGTCCTTTTATAGCCCAACCACAGCTCTCTAGCTACCGTAACACTGACAAATGTTATTACATAATTGCATTAATCATCATCATCATCATCATCATCATCACAATCCTTATTATCAGTGATCCAAACGGAAAATCCTTCAAACGGGCTGGGTCATTATGGCATCGATATCAAGAAAATCGTTCAGTGCAATCAAATCATAATCCTAATCGTAGTCCAGGTCATCAACGGTTGCGTAATCCAAGAGCAGTCTTAATACAATCTAATACAGGCCAGCTCATCAACAATATATCCACTTTCCAAAAATTTAAGTCTCTCCAAAGGAGGAATCACGGCCTGCCAAAATAAAAAAAGAAAAACACTTATGAACACTCCTAACTAACTGAACTATGGCACTATAATCAAAGATAAATAATAAATTGTTCCTATCATTCACAATCACGACAAGAAAAGATAAACAAAACTGTACTTACTCAGAATATAAATAATCACTTCCTCGCTGGTAATACAAAAATAATAAATCAAGCGTTCACACAACTGACGGTTACAGCAGTCAAATCAAAATAAGCATTCACCCAAGACATTCACCACTTTCGTAACCTAACTAAAATCATAAACAAACAATCTCATTTGTACCAACAGTCTTTCTCACCACCAACGATCGATACCCAACTACCACTCACACTCTCTCTCTCTCTCTCTCTCTCTCTCTCTCTCTCTCTCTCTCTCTCTCTCTCTCTCTCTCTCTCTCTCTCTCTCTCTCTCTCAGGATTTGGTAAACAAAAAAAATAAAAATAAAGCAAAAATTAATCCTTCACATTCCTCCCCCCTTACTTTGCCAAATCCGTCTCACACAAAACTTACAATATTTTTTTCATTACCCAGTCGCAGTCGGGAATGGGACCTCTACTCCGAGTAACTGGGCCTCCATATACTCTCTCATTCACTTCTTCCTTATTACAATCATTCGGTACATTAACACTATTCTTATCTAAATCCCTATCATCTAATATATCATGTACAATCCCATCTACCTCGTTCTCGTTTGGCCCTATAATTACACTCATTTCTGTAATCAGTTCATCCATTTCATCAAAAACATTCTCAACTTTAGCAAAAGATTCATTCATGCTACTTATCATTCTCCTGTCTCTCATTCTTGCGTTATTCATTTTTTCTTTTACATCATCTAACGAAAAGCCACACACACTATAAGTATCATTCATACTCAGCCACGTTTCATCTGTATTAATACATTTATCCTCCACACTCACTTTTACATTTACACCCTTGTCATACTTATTCGTATTCTTACCTATACCTATAAATTTCCCTTGCACTTTCTCCTTACTTAAAACTTTCAAACGCCTCTTTTTCCTATATTCAACCAACACTAATTGTTTATTTTCCAGCCCTAATTTCTCATGCATACTAGGTTCATACTTGCTCATTTCCAACCAATTACTCATCCCATTCTCACAAACATTGATCCTATTCCTTCCACACACACAGGAGGACTCACCCAGCTGAACCCTCTTACACTCTAGTTTCCCAAACATCCTGGCTGACTTACTCCCTTCTTCCTACATCCCCTAGCTACATGCCCATCTGCACCACATTCAATACACTTACCCCGCGGCGCCTTACACATTCTAGCATAATGACCATCCTTACCACAATTACCACAAATCACATTCATACGATTACTACGACATCCACTCGCTACATGCCCAGTCATACCACACCGATAACATTTTACCCCTTTCTCTTTCTTACACTCGCTAATTATATGCCCTACCTCACCACATCCAAAACAAGCACCTAGAGCCCATCTACATTCATTTTTCTTATGTCCTATTTTCCCACATCTATAACACTTCTCTTCACGGATATAACTACCTGACCTACCTTGCGCCGCACTAGCACTCCTATCCCTCCAAACCTGATTCCCTTGCCTAAACCCTTCATTTGTCCTTACAGGTATTCCCACATTACTCGCCCTAACACTCCTATCTACTACACTATCAGCTACCCTCATCGGTCCTCTCATAACAGCATCTCTAAAACTAACAAATTCTGGCACACTTTCCTCCATTCCAGTTCTTACACTCACAGATTTACTTTCTTTCATACATCTATCCAACTCGTAATCCTCAACTATCTCTAAAATATCATCCCATGTCAATCTTTCTGTCGTGCACCTCATTTTCTCCTTCCGTTTCAAATTAACAAACTCAGCAACATTCTCGGGTACAGTAGCCAAAAACTTCTTCATTAACTCCTTATTCTCATTTATACCTTCATTCCCATACTTCTTCTTAGCTAAAGTTTCCAACCTACATACATACATCAATATCGCTTCTCCTGCATTCATCCGTGCTTCATCAAAATCATTCTTACGCTTATACTTAACACTCCCTTTCATACGTTTTACCTGCTCAATTATTCTCTTTTTCACACTTTCATAATCAACGTCACCTACACTCATTATCACTCCATACATCGTCAACAAATACCCAGTCAAATATTCTCCTAACACCCTAGCCCAAACTCTTTTACTATCACCATACTTATCCTGACAATACCTCTCATACTCCTTGAAAAACGCGTATACATCCCTACTACTATGCTCATTGAACCTTTCACACCGAGGTACCTCTCTCATAAACACAGTCTTACACACATCACGTTCATTCTCCCTGCTATCATCACTGCTACCTTCCTTCTTATTTCCTACTTCCACGCTAGAATATAAGGAATCTAATTCCACAGTCATACTCCTATCCTTGATCATACTCTTCCTAGCCCTTTTCTTACTCGCCACTTTCACCCATTCACGATCGTCCTTGCTATCAGCCTGATACTTTTTCTTTTCTTTCTTCACATCACTTTTACCTTTCTTCTCATGATTCCTATGACATTTCTGTTCATCCTTACGATGCCTTATTCCCTTATCTTCAATCTCACTATCACTATTACTATTACTATCACTATCACTTCCTTTCCCATTATCACTAACCTTAGCCTTCTCATCCACTATCAACCCATTACCTGAAACTGAGGACACTCCTCCGACTGCACCTTCACCCATTATAGTTTTCATCATTCCCATGACTTGCCCCATCATAGCTTCCAATCGGTTCTCCATTCGTTCCTCGTTCTCTTTCATCCTCATCTCAACACATTCTTCCACTCTCTCTACAGTTCCCTTTAACTCCCTAAGCTCCTTCTGCATCGCCTCATTCTCCCAGTTCAACCTCTCATTCTCTACTAGCAACCTCTCCTCACGCTCCTTACTCAGCCGCAATTCCTCCTTCAAAACCCTTAATTGCTCCTCCATTTTTCATCAACCTTAATCCTAATTCCTTCCTTCGTCCAACAATCCAGCTTCCTATCCCACCTCGGCAGTCCCTGTTCGGGCGCCAAAACAATGTGACAAGATGTTGCAAAACAACCCCCACACCCTTGATCACACTAACTGACAAATGTCTCCTCTGCACAAACTTTCCCCTTACATTATCAACTGGACTCTTGGACAGAAGGAAAATGAAAACAAAACATAACCTTAAAACTATATTTCTCAAAACTTAAAAATAAATCAATAACCATCCACATTCAAATTATCAAAACTTAAAACTAATCAAAAACTTAACACAAAATAATATCATATATAATACCAAAAAGCACCATTCATATAACCCGAAAAAACCCTAACAGACTTAAAATTATCCCATACACCAAAACCAATATTTATTTATGTGTGGACATCTTTGTCCACACAAGGGCCAACAGTCCTTTTATAGCCGAACCACAGCTCTTTAGCTACCGTAACACTGACAAATGTTATTACATAATTGCATTAATCATCATCATCATCATCATCATCATCACAATCCTTATTATCAGTGATCCAAACGGAAAATCCTTCAAACGGGCTGGGTCATTATGGCATCAATATCAAGAAAATCGTTCAGTGCAATCAAATCATAATCCTAATCGTAGTCCAGGTCATCAACGGTTGCATAATCCAAGAGCAGTCTTAATACAATCTAATACAGGCCAGCTCATCAACAATATATCCACTTTCCAAAAATTTAAGTCTCTCCAAAGGAGGAATCACGGCCTGCCAAAATAAAAAAAAGAAAAACACTTATGAACACTCCTAACTAACTGAACTATGGCACTATAATCAAAGATAAATAATAAATTGTTCCTATCATTCACAATCACGACAAGCAAAGATAAACAAAACTGTATTCTTTCTCAGAATATAAATAATCACTTCCTCGCTGGTAATACAAAAATAATAAATCCAGCGTTCACACACCTGACGGTTACAGCAGTCAAATCAAAATAAGCATTCACCCAAGACATTCACCCAAAACATTCACCCATTCACCACTGTCGTAACCTAACTAAAAACAAACAAACAATCTCATTTGTACCAACAGTCTTTCTCACCACCAACGATCGATACCCTAACTACCACTCTCTCTCTCTCTCTCTCTCTCTCTCTCTCTCTCTCTCTCTCTCTCTCACAGGATTTGGCAAACAAAAAAAATAAAAATAAAACTACTATGCTCATTGAACCTTTCACACTGAGGTACCTCTCTCATAAACACAGTCTTACACACATCACATTCATTCTCACTGCTATCATCACTGCTACCTTCCTTCTTGTTTCCCACTTCCTTGCTAGAATATAAGGAATCTAATTCCACAGTCATACTCCTATCCTTGATCATACTCTTCCTAGCCCTTTTCTTACTCGCCACTTTCACCCATTCACGATCATCTTTGCTATCAGCCTGATACTTTTTCTTCTCATTCTTCACATCACTTACCTTTCTTCTCATGATTCCTATCACATTTCTGTTCATCCTTACTATGCCTTATTCCCTTATCTTCAATCTCACTATCACTATTACTATCACTATCACTTCCTTTCCCATTATCACTAACCTTAGCCTTCTCATCCACTATCAACCCATTACCTGAAACTGAGGACACTCCTCCGACTGCACCTTCACCCAATATAGTTTTCATCATCCCCATGACTTGCCCCATCATAGCTTCCAATCGGTTCTCCATTCGTTCCTCATTCTCTTTCATCCTCATCTCAACACCTTCTTCCACTCTCTCTACAGTTCCCTTTAACTCCCTAAGCTCCTTCTGCATCGCTTCATTCTCCCAGTTCAACCTCTCATTCTCTACTAGCAACCTCTCCTCACGCTCCTTACTCAGCCGCAATTCCTCCTTCAAAACCCTTAATTGCTCCTCCATTTTTCATCAACCTTAATCCTAATTCCTTCCTTCGTCCAACAATCCAGCTTCCTATCCCACCTCGGCAGTCCCTGTTCGGGCGCCAAAATTATGTGGCGAGATGTTGCAAAACAACCCCCACACCCTTGATCACACTAACTGACAAATGTCTCCTGTGCACAAACTTTCCCCTTACGTTATCAACTGGACTCTTGGACAGAAGGAAAATGAAAACAAAACATAACCTTAAAACTATATTTCTCAAAACTAAAAAATAAATCAATAACCATCCACATTCAAATTATCAACACAACAAAAACTTAACACAAAATAATATAATATATAATACCCAAAAGCACCATTCATATAACCCGCAAAAACCCTAACAGACTTAAAATTATCCCATACACCAAAACCAATATTTATTTGTGTGTGGACGTCTTTGTCCACACAAGGGCCAACAGTCCTTTTATAGCCCAACCACAGCTCTCTAGCTACCGTAACACTGACAAATGTTATCACATAATTGCATTAATCATCATCATCATCATCATCACAATCCTTATTATCAGTGATCCAAACGGAAAATCCTTCAAACGGGCTGGGTCATTATGGCATCGATATCAAGAAAATCGTTCAGTGCAATCAAATCATAATCCTAATCGTAGTCCAGGTCATCAACGGTTGCGTAATTCAAGAGCAGTCTTAATACAATCTAATACAGGCCAGGTCATCAACAATATATCCACTTTCCAAAAATTTAAGTCTCTCCAAAGGAGGAACCACGGCCTGCCAAAATAAAAAAAGAAAAACACTTATGAACACTCCTAACTAACTGAACTATGGCATTATAATCAAAGATAAATAATAAATTGTTCCTATCATTCACAATCACGACAAGCAAAGATAAACAAAACTGTATTCTTTCTCAGAATATAAATAATCACTTCCTCGCTGGTAATACAAAAATAATAAATCCAGCGTTCACACACCTGACGGTTACAGCAGTCAAATCAAAATAAGCATTCACCCAAGACATTCACCCATTCACCCAAAACATTCACCCATTCACCACTGTCGTAACCTAACTAAAAACAAACAAACAATCTCATTTGTACCAACAGTCTTTCACACCACCGACGATCGATACCCTAACTACCACTCTCTCTCTCTCTCTCTCTCTCTCTCTCTCTCTCTCTCTCTCTCTCTCTCTCTCTCTCTCTCTCTCTCTCTCTCTCTCTCTCTCTCACAGGATTTGGCAAACAAACAAAAATAAAAATAAAACAAAAATTAATCCTCCACTATATATATATATATATATATATATATATATATATATATATATATATATATATATATATATATATATATATATATATATATATATATATATGTGTGTGTGTACATATACTGTATATATTAGTGTGCTACTGTTGTTAACACACATCAAGTATGTTAGTTGGTATGTTACATCTTCAAATAAAGTAAAGTTAGTTAACTTTAAAATGGTTCATTCTTTAAGAACAACAGTGTTAACATCTCCATCACAGGAGTATAGCTGGTTTGGTCGGATGACCATTCTGTATGATGTCTTAGTAATAACTGGCTAAAATATCGATATCACAGATATCGTATAGTCAGTTATCTCAGCATTTAAACACATAATGTAAACTAAACATTAGTATAGGAAGACACCTGCATCCGGTGGCGACACAACTCTTTCTCACGATTCGTATTTGTGTTTATTCTTCATAAAAATGTTACATTGTTGAGATATGGTGTTCGCATCCTGCTATGATCTGACTACAGCACTTCTCACACTAGCTTCTACTTCCACAATGACCTATTACGTCATGTGTTTTAAACATGTAATATATAATTATTACATAAGCTCGGCCAGATATCTCAATTTAAAAAAAAAAAAAATTAACAACACGTCAAAATATGTTTACTAGGAGTGTGACTGGATATATATATTATTTTTTGTTTAACTTTAGCCATAAGCAAATGAGGATGAATGTTCAAATAGGCACATTGAAAAAAATAATAACAATAATGCATATTAACAGATATTACCAAAGCAAAGAAAAAATGCATGATAAATACAGATCACATATATGGTACATTGCTAGCAAATGATTATATGGTACCAAAAAAAAATACTGATATACATATGATTCGGTAACTGTGTTAAAGAATAATTGTTACCTTTGTCAGAAATATAGAGTATTATAATACGGTAATTAATAAAAATATTTGTTACCTTCGTAAAGATACAATTTTATTGCACAAACACGAATTCCTGATACGTACACGTACCACGGTTTCGTACATATATATATATATATATATATATATATATATATATATATATATATATATATATATATATATATATATATATATATATATATATATATATATATATATATATATATAGTGCTTATATATTTTATTAAATGCCCATAGATTCTGTTTTTTAACATTCCGGCTTATATATTTTATTAGATGCCGAAAAAATTGATTTATTTCTTAGATGTTTTTTAATTTTTTTTTTTTCAATGCAAATGTTCTATAATCTCTTCAATTACATATTACTAGCGTACTAACTGCTTTTCGTACACAACACTTTTCCAAGACAATTTTACTCCTTTGAGCGAATGAAGGGGCCACTTTCAAACGGCTTTAAATTGAATTAAATAAGGAGTTTTGTCTGTACATGGCAAAACGTTCTGTTTGAGCTGCACACTATTGTACCTTAACCTACGCCAAACAAAGATGTTAACGGCGATACACATCATCACCGTCACAACTGTTCCTGCTAGTAGTATGGGGTGAAGAAATTCTTCATAAGTCGGTGACGGGTGGTCCATCTCGGTCAATCTCATCAACCGCTTGGCTACCTGTTTGTTGTATGGGAGAGGTAAAGATAGAACCGTTGTTGACCATGTGAAGTTCGCGAAGTAGGCTCGTTCTCTGATGATATTCTTGATACCTTTTACCATGGAATTAGGGGATGTCCCGATACAACCATCTGCTGCAACGAAGATTTGGGAATAGGACGTGGATCCCTCCGGGCATGATACATTGAAGCCGGCCTTGTCGTATCGTATCCACGAGCCGTTGTTCAGTCTGCAATTGAACTCATTATTGTCAAAGGGATAAAGCTTATCCAGACAATTTTCATTTGTATGGGAGAGAGCACCGTCTAGCACTATACCTAACTCGCATGAATCCATAAGTTATTATGGAATTCAAATGAGTCAGCTGTACATATTTTTCTATCCATTGCGTCTGAACAGTGAGTTAATTGATTTAAGTCTTTAATGACCGTATATGTTTCCTTGTCTGGGGAAATCAATACGTGTCCTGTCAAACTAGATATTACTGGATTTGAGTGATTCGTCATGAAAGTCGGAAATGGTGATATCCTGTAAGATTGCCAGGCATCAGAAGAATCAAAGGGAATTGTAATTATAATCCTGTTATTTTCAACGCTTACTGTAATTAGGCTGTAATAAAATTCTAACCTACGTGCGTCTAACAAAGGAATATAACCTAGTTTCTCCCGTCCGTTCTCCACAATTAACTTTAAGTATTTTATTGGCAACAAATGGGGTGACAGTACACCTTTAGTCGCTAACGTGATAGCCTCCACATAATCTTTTGATTTCTCAATGAAATGTGCAATTCTGTTATGTATGTGATCTATTTTTGAATCATAATACGTTAACGTTGCCAACAAATCCTGTACTTCCATAATCTGACTGATATTACTTGAATGTTCATTTACTAAACTCATAATTTGATTGATTGAAGCTAACTGATTCCTTAGTTCTGACATAATCAATTCATCTTCATGAGTCAAGAACTCAATTTTCTTATTTTGATTACTAATCTTAAGACAATTGGAAATTCCTAAACCTAAACTTGCAATAGAACCAAAGATGTTTAGTGCAGCAAAAATAAACGGGTTACATTTCTCAATATTTTCGTGTCCTACAGTCCACATCAAAAGGTCACGAGCCAAAGATTCTGTCTCGTAAGTCTTATTTTGCAAGTCTTCAGATAGCATCTCTGCAACTTTTAGTGTCGATGCAAGCGAACTCTCTGTATTAAAAGGAAAATGTCTTCTATGCAATTCATTTAATGAGACAGCAAACCCTGAAATGGCGCTTTTTAAGCTAGTGACGTCATTCTCTGGGAGAAAAATTGCTTGCATTCGCACTTCAACAATTACGTTACTTGATGTAATAAAAATGTCTTCTTGTCTTTCAACTATAGTGCCATATTTAAAATCTATACTTTTAGTTTTAGAGCTCATCCCCCACGAGAAAAATGTTTGAGCGAACAATATCACTCCCAACAACAAAAAATTAATCTTGGAAACCTGTAACGAGAAAAATATAAGTAATTACTCCTGTATTAAGAAGAAAACTTTTAACATACAAATAAAAATCTTTCCCTCACTTGTTTCCCTCTTTATTTTAATTTCTTATGTGAGCCAATGGTACAATTCTCTCATCAGTGGGTTGGGATACGGTTTGAACTCTAAACCTATTGGCCGTTAATGTTTCCAAAATGTTAAATGGGCCCTCAAACTTAGGTGTTAGTTTATAATTGAGTCCTTTACGTACATTTACCTGTATGTATACATTATCACCCACGGTATATGTTTTAGTTGGCTTCGCTATTTTATCATGATTCCTTTTCATTATGATTTGTGATTCTTCTAAATTCTTTCGAAGGATATCAAAACGACTTTTGCTTGCATTTATATATTCTTTTAAAGGATTTGATAGATTAGTTGTAGGCGTTAATACATGGAAAGGCGTTCTAACTAGGGTACCATAAAATGCTTTGTGCGGTGACATTTTAATTGATATATGATATGAATGATTCAGAGTACAGTACTCAGTACCGCAGGTATTGCAATATCCCAGTTGGGGTCTGATCCCCCTAGTGTTACTCTTAATATATTTAAAACCTTCCTATTTGCTCTTTCCACTAGCCCATTCGACTCTGGGTGATATATCATGGTATTTATTTTCTTTATGCTAAGGAATTCACACAATGAGGTAAGAAAGTGATTATTAAATTCTCCACCCGAGTCTGAGATTATCATGTGTGGAATTCCATGTTTACAAATGTAACACTCATAAAACTTCCTAGCGCATTCAATCGCAGTTTTAGTTTTAAGCGCTATTAGTTCTGTATATCGAGTTAAAGCATCTACAATTACTAAGAGGTGCTTATTTCCTCTGTCTGACTCGTGAAATCCTGTTAACAAATCTAAATGTATTCTTTCAAAGGGTTGATTGGGCACGGGATAAGCCCCTAAGCTGACAGGTGTTTTCGTATGCCCTTTGTTTTCCTGACGTGCGACAATTAGCTATGTGTTTTTTTTATATCTGTAAGCATCGTATGCCAATAAAACAATGATTTGGCTTTCTGTGACATTAATGAGAACCCCGGGTGTCCATGCAATGGATTTGCATGCAACCAATTCAGGACAGTGGAAATAAGCGAGATTGGTACCACTACCTGGTCGTTAGTTACATGTGGCGTATTGCGGGTTTTCCTTGTCACAGTCCTACACAGAATATTGTCTTTGATTATATAATTCTGCTGCTTATACTTTATATATTCCTTTTCCTTATGATTGCCTTTCAAAGCATTTATAATTTTTATTAATTTCTGATCTTTTCTTTGCTCAGTCTGTAATAATTCAGCACTCCAGCCCAAATCTTCTTGTTCAGATATCGTTTTAACAATAGGCATGGATGTTGATATATCTATTAATTCAGCTAAAGGCTCCGTACAAGATGACACGGGGTTGCGTGATAATGCATCAGCAATGATATTTGCTTTCCCAGGTAAATACCCGATTCTCGCGCCAAAGTCTTGAATGATCAAATGCCACCGAGTTCGTTTGGGGCTGTGGTTGAAGCCTTTAACCCTGGATAGGTACGCTCCTCGGACACCCCTTTAAGGGTATACTCGGACGCGAACGACCCCGAAGCCAAAAAAAATTCTTGAAAAATCAGTTTTTGCAGTAACCTCCTTTTTTCTTTTGCCAAAAAAAACTTCAATGAATGCTTAAAACAACTGTAAAGATAAATACTACTCATCTGCAGAAAAACTATTTATTATAAATATTTTAAAAAATTAAGTAGAAAAAAAAAAGACCTGACATAAAAATTCATAAAAAAAAGGTTTATACATATATACACAAATCCTTTTAGGAATTGATTCTTGAATGTTTAGGACACATCTTGATGTATTTTGGATGAAGTCAGACCCATGGAGGTGAAGATCTGAAATGAGAAAAAAAGGGTAACTTTTTTTGGCCAAAAAAATTTGTCCAAATTTCATGAATTTTTTTGGGTACCCAAATGAAATAGGAAGTGGCTAATTTTTTTAGGGAATAAACATATGTTATCCTAAAATAGAAATATGTAAAAAAATCTTCATTATTTTGTAAATTACATTTATATCAGGGGCCATATCTAAAGGTAATTTTTTGAGTACTTAGAAATTTCGTAAAAAAATACATATATTTAATATATAATATGATATTTATGCAGGTAAAAATATACCAAAATATCACAAATTCTATAGGGAACAAGAATATATATAGATAGGGCAGCTTACGCTTCGGATATGTCCACAAAATGGCCGCCAACCACACTGACTCAGACTCCCTAATCTGCCACTTGAAATGTAGGAAGGGTATGTCAATTTCAAGGTGTTATTTACTAATCTAATTATTATTGGATATGCATAAAAATTGTATGGTGGGTTGCTGGATAATTGTCGATTATTTTACGCCTATAAAATTAAAATTCTGACCCAAAAAATTTTTTTTGAAGGGAAATAAAATCGAAAAAAAAAAAATGTAAAACAATATAATATTTTAGCTAAAAAAATTTGATGATATTCAATCAAAAAAAAAGTAAACAAAATTTTCCGACAAATAAACATCTAGAGGAATCATTACTCTGTGATAGTTCCTTAGTACGTAGTAATTTTGAAAGAATTGGGAAAAAACGAAAAAATGGCAATCACCGGAAAATCGAACACATACCTATATATACGCCATATCTGGCTAAAAAAAAGATAGGCATGGGTAGCCAGATCATCTAGAAACACTTTCCAACACTATAAAAGTATAAGTTTTGCGACACTACTTGCCAATTCCTTACGGTAACATGACTAAGCAAAAAAATGCAAAACAAATAAAAAGGGGCACTCGCGGAAAAATGGCTAACATTCTAATATACGGCATTTCAGAAAAAAAAAATTCAGCCACGTGCTAGGCAAACCATCAAGGCACATTTTCCGACAAATAATCATCCAAATGAATAATTACTCTGTGATAGTTCCTTAGTACGTAGTAATTTTGAAAGAAATGGGAAAAAACGAAAAAATGGCAATCACAGGAAAATCGAACACATACCTATATATACGCCATATCTGGCTAAAAAAAGAAGATAGGCATGGGTAGCCAGATCATCTAGAAACACTTTCCAACACTATAAAATTATAAGTTTTGCGACACTACTTGCCAATTCCTTACGGTAACACGACTAAGCAAAAAAATGCAAAACAAATAAAAAGGGGCAATCGTGGAAAAATGGCCATTCTAATATACGGCATTTCAGAAAAAAAAAATTTCAGCCACGTGCTAGGCAAACCATCAAGGCACATTTTCCGACAAATAAACATATAAATGAAATATTACTCTGTGATAGTTCCTTAGTACGTAGTAATTTTGAAAGAAATGGGAAAAAACGAAAAAATGGCAATCACAGGAAAATCGAACACATACTTATATATACGCCATATCTGGCTAAAAAAAAAATAGGCATGGGTAGCCAGATCATCTAGAAACACTTTCCAACACTATAAAAATATAAGTTTTGCGACACTACTTGCCAATTCCTTACGGTAACATGACTAAGCAAAAAAATGCAAAACAAATAAAAAGGGGCACTCGCGGAAAAATGCCCAACATTCTAATATACGGCATCTCAGATAAAAAAAAAGACATGCACGTGTTAGCCCAACCATCAAGGCACACTTTCTAATACAAACATGAAAAAAAAATCAATAATATACGGCAATTCCTTACTACGTAGTAAATTTTTACAAATATTGAAAAAAAACAGAAATTGGCAACCGCAGTTAAATACCCAATATACCAATAACTACGTCGTATCTGACAAAAACAAAATCACGCATGGGTAGCCAGATCATCTAGACACACTTTCCAACACTAAAAAAGCAAAAGTTTTACGATACTATTTCGCAATATCTTACGGAAAAATGACTTGGTAAAAAAATGAAAAAAAAATGAAAAAGGGACACTCGCGGTAAAATGCCCGACATTCTAATATACGGCATCTCAGATAAAAAAAAAGACATGCACGTGTTAGCCCAACCATCAAGGCACACTTTCTAACACAAACATGAAAAAAAAATGAATAATATACGGCAATTCCTTACTACGTAGTAATTTTTACAAATATTTAAAAAAACAGAAATTGGTAACCGCAGTTAAATACCCAATATACCAATAACTACGTCGTATCTGACAAAAACAAAGTCATGCATGGGTAGCCAGATCATCTAGACACACTTTCCAACACTAAACAAGCAAAAGTTTTACGACCCTATTTGGCAATATCTTACGGAAAAATGACTTGGCAAAAAAATGAAAAAAAATGAAAAAGGGGCACTCGCGGTAAAATGGTCCTCGTGGTGATGAACGACATTTTAACTAAAAAAAAAACCATGCACATGGTAGCCAAACAATCCACCAAGACTTTCCACAACTGATAACCTATACAAGTTGCACCATTCTACGACAATTTCATAATACGTAATAACTTTGATAATTATGCAAACTACCTTAGAAGGGTAAACTCGGTCGCGAACGACCCCGACGCGTCTCAGAAATCGGGGAAGGAGTACAGCTACAGCAATGCACATCTGGACACTACTAGAGCGTGTAGGGGAGACACCTCCTGCAGGTCGATCACCCACAAATTCAGTCACGGGGGTGAGTCACGTGAGAAAAACCTGTTTTTTTTTGACGCTCGGGGTCGCAAACGACCCATCGTACCTATCCAGGGTTAAAGAAGTCGGTTAGTGGTTTATGATCAGTAAGAACCTTAACAGGATAACCGTATATTATGAACTTAAAATGCACTAGTGAATTAGCAATAGCTAGCCCTTCCTTGTCTATTACTGCATACTTACTTTCGGAAGTTCTCAGTTTTCGAGAGTAAAAAGCTATCGGGAAAAATTGTTTATCTTGTTGCTGAAGCAATACCCCACCTACTCCTAAGTCTGAGGCGTATGTTGCAATGAAGAATTCTTTACTGAAGTCAGGAAATTTTAAGATAGGAGAACTACAAGTTCATCTTTCAAGGTATTAAACACCTGTTGATGCTGCTCAGACTATATGAAATCTACGCCCTTCTTCGTAATATCAGTTAAGGGAGCGGCTATTATTGAATATTTGCGTATAAAACGCCTGTAATATCCACTACAACCCAGAAATTGCTGGAGTCCGTTGACATTAGTAGGTATGGGAAAGTTACGGATAGCCGACACCTTATCATGGACTACTTTAAGACCTTGGCTTGACACCATAAAACCCAAATATATTAATTCTGTTTTGAAAAATTCACACTTACTAATCTTTACCCTTAAGTTATGTTGTCTTAGTCTCTGTAGTACTAGTTCTAATTTACGTAGATGTTCTTCTAAGGTGTTGGAAAAGATTACAAGGTTGTCCATATAGGCATGCAATATATCCCCTAACAAGTCTCCAAACACTATGTTAATCATTCTTGTAAATGTTATGGGAGCACAACGTAAACCAAAAGGCATCCGTAAAAATTCATAATGTCCCCTGGCTGTGCTGAAGGCTGTGTATGGGATACTATCTTCTTCTAATGATATCTGGTGAAAGCCTTTAAGTAAGTCCAAACTGGTAAAATATTTATTCTGACCTAACAAAGACAAAATATCGTCAGTACATGGCACTGGGAATCGATCAGGGATCGTCTCCTTGTTTAGACGACGGAAGTCTACGCAGATACGACATGTTCGATCTTTTTTCGGTACAACTATTAATGGAAAATTATAAGGGCTGTTCGATTTCCTAATGACTCCTTCTTCTAGCATTTTACCTACTTCATCATTTATTTCATTCTGGAATTTCATAGGGAGTCTGTACGAGGGTACATAGATAATTTTCTGCTTGTCCTTTAACCTTATTTGATGCTCGATCACATCTGTTTTTCCTAAGGATCCATCCGTAGTGGAAAGAACATCATGATATTCAGTTAAAAGTCCAAAAATTTTCTGCTGAATTTCTTCATCTTGAATGTCTTTATTGATTTTATTTTTAATAGATTGCAAAAGGGATTCATCCGCAACTGATTGAGCGTGATTGATTTCAGCAACGGTAAGAATACGATGTTTATAAACTTCTACATCCAAGATGTGTTGATTTTTCTGAATTACTAAAGTGGTATTTAAATGATTACAGACTTCAATATTACATGGTTGATGTGAGCCTACTCTATAAATAGCTTGTGTGACAGACAATCCGTTAGTTTTCAAAGTGTCGGAAAGGATTAATATTTCAGATCCCGGTAATGTTTTCTTTACTTGCACTATTAAATTCGAAGGTACGTTTGGCTCGATAGATTGCGTGCAAGATGATATTATGGGTGAACACGGATTCTGCTGGGTTGCGTATATTATTTCTTTATTAGTGAGACAAGTTATTGGTGCTTCAACGTAAGTTACGGTTACATTTGTCGTCTCCTTTTTATCCAAAACTGATTTTAAGGTATTAGAAGACTTAAAGAATTTTCCTTTGATATACACGCCATGCTTGGCAGGGGCTAAGATAATGTTTTGATTGCCCATAGATGGGTATCCTATAATTACAGCTGGATACATATCAATGTTTTGTACAACAACAAATGTATCGGCAAACGTGCGCTTACCGACCTTGAACTGAACATGAGTTACGCCTATCACATTTAATTCATTATTTCCTATACCCGAGAGTCTCACTCCGGATTTTTCTATCGGAAAGTTCGAAAACAACAAATGATGTGTCCTCAAATCCATGATATTACGTGGACTACCAGAGTAAAAAAATAATGTAAATGATCGGTGTTCTAAATTTACAGCATATAATGTTGGTCGTAACTCATTTTGGCTTATTATTGTATGAATTCGTTGCAAATCTACGGGAGCATGCACTGATTTACTTAATTCGGCTGTGTGTTTCATAGGAAAATCTATTGCCTCACAATGATCTGATAAAACATTAAATTGGTTATTCAATACTACTGATGTTGACAT
>NC_090734.1:71127105-71137105 GCF_036898095.1 Palaemon carinicauda
AGAGTATTTATCGCTTCTTGGTCTACCCTAAGGGAATGATCCCCCCTTAGGGTTGCGACCGAGAAATAAGGAACGGCTCTGCCCTTCCACAGTTGCATCTGGTTGGGTTATTCCTCCCTTCCTGCAACTTGCGATGTGTCTTTCAGCCTACCTAGCCTAGGAGTTAACCCTCCTTCTCTAGGTTAGGCTCTGGGGGCTAGTTCTGTACTTTTATAGTTTGAGACGGTACTCCTGTACCAATCTCATTCTGGTTTCCTAACCTAGGTTAGGGAGCGTTCTCCCTCTCCTTGGTGGCCGTTCTTGTACAGAGCCTCCACTATGAAAGACCCCTCTTCTTCTCCCTCCCCACCTATCCCTTTGGTGTAGGCTTGCCTATACACATCTGTCCTTAGTCCTACAACTCCTTCCTTGGGTGGAGTGGTAGGGCTAACTTGTTCTCCTGCTGAGCTGGCCGCTCCGGTACACATACCCTTCATAGTGTTCTATGGGGGTAGTCGCCGGCAGCGGTCCAGCCGGCGGGGGTTACCACCTCTTGAGTGCCCACTAACCCTCCCTTGGGTTACCCCAGGCACCCGGCCGACTGCCGGCCCCCTGCCGCCGGATGCTATGAGTAACTACTCCTATCATGAGTGCACTCTCTCCGGAGGGATGCCGGAGGGGTATGTGGTCTTACCCCTCCCATCCCTTCTTACCTTTCTCTCCATCTATCCTGGTGCCGGTCCCTTGCCGCCTCTACTGCCGGCGATACCGCCTTACCTCTGGTGACACTCTTTCATAAGATACCCTCCACCTCTAAGACGTCAGCCTTCCGTGTGCCGGAGGCTGCCGCCTTCCGTCGGCATACAGCCGATGTCCCACCCCTCCCTTTACCTAGCAACAGCTGGCCGACCTTCAGAGCCGTCCACCGGCATGCTGGCATTGATTTCTGGCGGTCTAGGTATACAACCATATATATATCCATCTTATGAATTGATCCAAGCTCACCAGGCCGTCAGCCTTCGGCTGCCGGAACCGTCGCCTCCTGCCGGCGACCCGCCACTGTTCCGGCGGTCGCCACGATGGTATTATTTTTAGATACTCAATGTGTCTGTCTTGATGCCTTCCACCCTGCAGGACCGGGCTCCGGCATGCCGTCGGTCTGCCGGCACCCTCCGGAGACGTTAAGGGACATGCACCCCTTCTCATACCTGCCGACAACATGTCGACAGTCATCATACTGCAGCCTGATGGCTTAGCCACTTCTATATATAGGTATTGTCTTACCATCTAAATCTGTGGCTGTGCTGTCTGATTGCACATTACAATATTCCAGCATACTCTGTGTGTCTTAGTGCAGCCGATTGCCGGAACCTATATCTAATAAGGGGCCTCTCCTATTCCCCTTCTACCCCAGGGAGCTGAGTGGTCTCCCCTGATACACCTCGCAGGCAATTTCTGTTAGAGGATTAGCTTCTACCCACCACGGCTTATTCATATGGATTTCCGTTTTGTGACCTTCGGCCACAAAAGAAATTGCCTACTGATAAGGTTACGGTAACCGACTAGGCGGGATTCACAAGTATGTGTCTATCTACTTCCTTTCCCGCTCTCTACTCTCAGGCATTATAATACCTTATGAATCGTTTTAATGCTTAAAAACTTAAGATTAAGTTATTTTAATGTAAAGTCATTCTTATGCCTTCCATGTACTCATGATCTCTTTCTTTTACAGGAGGAGTATATGAAGTGCGAAAGCAACTTCTGCGGAGTGAAGCGCCCGGACTTCTACGGGCACAAGGCGTGCCGGACCCACGCCCCCTGCGTCGCCAAGAAAGGCGACCTGAAATACTGGGACCCGCAGCACTGTACTGTCTGCAAGAGTCGTCTGGTCCAAGCGTTCGACGATCCTCCTTCAGCGGAGGCAAGGGACAACGCTCGAGAGAAGCTACTCAAGTGGGTGCGTGGCTTCCAGAAGAACGCCACCGGACAGTATCTCGCCAGCGAAGATTTGAGGGCCTTGCTGTTTCCAAAGGCATCTAAAGACTCCGTGGTCCCCAGTGATCAGATCCCCACCGTCCAGATCGTGGTGGAACCTGATATTGTCATGGCCCAGTCCATGCATGAGTGCCACTTAGATTCCGACAACGTGGAATGTATGTCGGAAGTGTCGGAAGGGACGGAGAGGAACCTCATGGGCGAGGAGCTCGACTATGTGGAAGATCAGGTGGAATACCCTGATTCGGAGCATGAGGTCGCTCCCAGGCCTACTCCCGCATCGACTCCTGCACCGGCCGAGGAACCTGTTCCTTCGACTTCTGCCACCCCGGACTCTCTTCCATCAGGCACTCAGGAGGTCTTCAAGATGCTTGAAGCCCTCATGGAAAGAAAACTTCGTGAGACCCACGAGCTATTCAGGTCTAACCTAGGAAGTTTTAAACAACCGAAACGGATTTCGGTTAAGGACCTCTCCTCTTGCTCGGATACTAACCCATGGAGGTATGCCGAGCATATGCCGATCACGACTGGTAAGATCTTCATCAGTGAGAAGGTCGGCTCGATCTTGTTGGAAGAAGTGGAATTCTTCCCGAATTTCGAGGCTTATCCGGACTGTTACGTCCGGCTCAGGTCCGAACCAGCCTCAAAGGAAGAGACCGAACCGAAGGAAGTAATCGTGTTCGATCTCGCGAAGGCCCAGGCTATGCTAGCCAGTGCGGTAAAGAGTAGGGGTTTCACCAACTCCAAGATGCCGGCGCTCAGTAAGAAGCACCCAACCTTCGTTGCGCCGAACGATGCGACCTTCCCCTTTATACAAAAGGCCTTCACTGCGGTCTTGAAAGCAGTGGAAGAAGGGAAACCTTGCCCTGTACTGGAGGAGTGCAGACCCTTTTCCCTTACTGTCCCCCCTGATGATAGACACTGAAAAGACATCCAGTCAACCTTCACAGTGGGGAAGTTAGAGCCTGACGTAGCCGGTCGTCAGTTCATTGAGGACCTCCCAAGGCTAAATGATCACCTCCTTCGTAGGGAACAGAATACGAAGGAGAGGCTTGCCGCATCGCTGTCCCTCCAGGTACAGCTCGAACTTATGGCCGGAGACACTAGAATCCCGGACTTCTACATGGTCCTAGCCAAAACACATTTGGCAACAGTGACGAAGGACCTGTACAGCTTCACTAGGGCTCGCAGAGCCTGTCGTGAATTCGTGTTTGCCAGCGCGACGGTAAAACACGAACCCCGGAGACTGATTTCCTCCAATATCTGGGGTAAATATCCCTTTCCCTCTTCCCTGGTGAAAGAGATTGCCGACAAGGCCGCCACAGAGAACAGGAACCTTCTCCACAAGTAGGGCATGACAAAGAAAAGGAAATCCTCTCAGGACGATGGCTCTCAACCTAAGAGGCAGTCCATGAAACCGAAACCCCAGCAACGTCAACAGAGACGGCAGTCTCCGGGTTCCGCTACAGCACAGCCACAACAGACCTTTCAGTTGATCACCCAGCCGGTGGTGTCGCAGTGACCGGTCTTTACCCCTGCATTCGAGCAACATGCTACTACCTTTCGTCCCAGAAGCAGAGGAGGAAGGGGAGCTAGTGGCCGAGGTGGCAAACCCTCGGGACACCAGAAGCAATGAAGTGCTTCCGGTGGGAGGAAGACTCCGCCAATTCCAGGATCGTTGGACCTTCGATCCCTGGGCACACAGCATCGTCAAGAAGGGACTAGGCTGGAGCTGGACGCAACCACCCCCAGCCTTCCAGCAATTCTTCCAACAGTCAACCCCCCTCCTGGAAGAATACGTCCTAGAACTCTTGAACAAGAAGGTGATCAGGAGGGTAAAGTCAACCAGGTTCCAAGGGAGACTATTTTGCGTTCCCAAGAAGGACTCCGACAAACTCAGAGTCATTCTAGACTTATCCCCCCTCAACAAGCTCATTGCGAACAACAAGTTCAAGATGCTGACTCTCCAACAAATAAGGACCCTTCTGCCTCAAAGGGCCTACACGATCTCCATAGACCTGGCGGATGCCTACTGGCACGTTCCAATGAATCATCACGCTTCCTCCTACCTAGGCTTTCGAATCCAAAGGAAAAGTTATGCCTTCAGGGCCATGCCCTTTGGGCTCAACGTGGCTCCACGGATCTTCACCAAGCTGGCAGACGCCATCGTCCAACAGCTCCGCCTTCGCGGCGTCCAAGTGATGGCTTACCTACACGACTGGCTGGTCTGGGCGACATCGCCCGAAGATTGTGTAAGATCCTGCAACAAAGTTACCCAGTTCCTAGAATATCTGGGATTCAAGATAAACGCCGAGAAATCTCGCCTCTCTCCAGCTCAGAAGTTCCAATGGTTGGGAATCCATTGGGATCTTCAATCACACCGCCTTTCCATCCCGCAGAAGAAAAGGAAGGAAATAGCAGGGTCTGTCAGAAGACTGCTGAAATCCAAACGGATCTCAAGACGACAGCAGGAACAAGTTCTAGGCTCTCTTCAGTTCGCCTCTGTGACAAACCCAGTGATCGCGCACAGCTAAAGGATGCCGCGGGAGTCTGGAGACGTTCCGCATCCATCGCTCGAAGAGACCTCAAGAGACGGCTCCCAAACAGACTTCGCTTACTATTAAAGCCGTGGTCGGAAGCAAAGGCCCTGAAAAGGTCCATTCCTCTTCAACACCCACCTCCATTGCTCAACATCCACACGGACGCTTCACTGGAGGGTTGGGGAGGTCCTCCCACCAACCACAGGTTCAGGGAACATGGTCTCCCCTATTCAAGATGTTTCACATCAACATCTTGGAGGCCATGGCGGTTCTTCTCACCCTGAAGAAACTCTCCCTGCCTCCCTCGATCCACATCCGTCTGACTCTGGACAACTCGGTGGTAGTCAGATGTCTCAATCGTCAGGGCTCGAGATCGCCCCAGATAAATCAGGGTACTTCTTCCAATCTTCCGTCTGGCAGAAAAGAAGAAATGGCACCTGTCTGCAGTTCACCTACAAGGATTCCGCAACGTGACGGCGGACGCTCTATCAAGGACAAGCCCAATAGAGTCGGAATGGTCTCTAGACGCAAGATCATTCTCCTTCATCTCTTGCCAAGTCCCGGAACTTCAGATCGATCTCTTCGCAACAAGCGACAACAATCAACTTCCTGGATATGTGGCCCCGTACGAGGACCCCAAGGCAGAAGCAGTGGATGCCATGTCACTGGATTGGAACAGATGGTCCAGGATATAGCTGTTCCCTCCCCCCAACCTTCTGCTGAAAATCCTCTCCAAACTGAGAACCTTCAAAGGGACAGCAGCCCTAGTGGCTCCCAAGTGGCCCCGGAGCAATTGGTACCCCCTGGTCCTGGAGCTGCAGCCCACGCTGATCCCCCTCCCGGCCCCAGTTCTCTCTTAGCAAGTACAGAAGTCGACTGTCTTCGCTTCATCACTGAAAGTCAGGGACCTTCTGTGGAGGATTTATTTTTTGCTTTATTTTTATTTTTTGTTTTTGCCAAATCCTGTGAGAGAGAGAGAGAGAGAGAGAGAGAGAGAGAGAGAGAGAGAGAGAGAGAGAGAGAGAGAGAGAGAGAGAGATTGTGTCAGCGAGCGAAAGTAGTTAGGTTAACGATCGTTTGTGGTGAGAAAGACTGTTGGTTCAAATGAGATTGTTTGTTTACATTTTTTAGTTAGGTTACGACAGTGGTGAATGTTTCGGAGCGAATGCTTTTTTTATTTGACTGCAGCATAAGGCAGTTGTGTGAGAGCTGGATTATATATATATTTTTCGACCAGCGTGGAAGTGTTTTTTGATTTTCAAAGTAAGTACAGTTTTGTTTATCTTTGCTTGTCGTGATTGTGAATGATAGGAACAATTTATTATTTATCTTTGATTATAGTGCGATAGTTCAGTTAGCTAGAAGTGTTCGTAAGTGTTTTTCTTTTTTATTTTGGCAGGCTGCGATTCCTCCTTTGGAGTGACTAAATTTCTAGAAAGTGGATTACTGTTGATGACCTGGCCTGGAACTGATCATATTTAGACTGCTTTTTTTTTGGATTAACGATTGTCGATGACCTGGCCTGTTTACTTCGATTGCTGCTATTGATGATGATAATGATGATAAGGATGATGACGATGATGATTACGACCCCGATTAGGGAGGCAGTGGTGGCAACTTGCCATACAGTTTAACCTGTTAATCACAGATTGAGGGTTGTGCCGTGAAAGACAGTTCGGCAGTTTGTGAACGACTGTGTTGCAAATAACATATATGAGCATACAAATTTTGGTGTTGAACTCGTAATATATATGTGTTTTGTGTTTTCATGTTTGGGTTGCGGTTAGTTTTAAGTTACGTTAGGATTTATTGGATTGCGGAAAGGTTTTTTTTGTTAATTATATATTTAGTTTAAAGTGTTAAATTTTGATTAGTTTAAAGTGTTAAGTTTTGATTGGTTTAAAGTATTAATTTTGAATGTGGATGGTTTATGATTTATTTTAAGTTTTATGAAATATAGATTTAAGGTTATGTTTTGTTTTGTTTTGTCCTTATGTCTAAGAGTCTGGTTTTAGATAACGTAAGGGGAAAGTTTGTTTTGTGGAGACCATTGTCAGTAAGTGTGATTCAGGGTGTGGGGCTTGTTTTGCAACATCCCGCCACATTATTTTGGCGCCCGAACAGGGACTGCCGAGGTGGGATAGAAGCTGGACTGTTGGACGAAGGACGGAATTAGGTTAAGAATTTAGGATTAAGGTTGATGAAAAATGGAGGAGCAATTAAGGGTTTTGAGGGAGGAATTGCGGCTGAGTAAGGAGCGTGAGGAGAGGTTGCTAGTAGAGAATGAGAGGTTGAACTGGGAGAATGCGGCGATGCAGAAGGAGCTTAGGGAGTTGAAGGGAACTGTAGAGAGAGTGGAAGAGGGTGTTGAGATGAGGATGCGAGAGAATGAAGAACGAATGGAGAAACGAATGGAAGATATGATGGGGCAAGTCATGGGGATGATGAAAACTATAATGGGGGAAGGTGCAGTCGGAGGAGTGTCCTCAGCTTCGGGTAATGGGTTGGTAGTGGATGAGAAGGGTAAGGTAGGTGATAATGGGAAAGGAAGTGATAGTGATAGTAGTAATAGTGATGGTGATATTGAAAATAAGGGAATTAGGCATAGTAAGGATGAACAGAAAGGTGAGAGGAAAGATGAAAGGAAAGGTAAAAGTGATGTGAAGAAAGGGAAGAAAAAGTATCAGGCTGATAGCAAGGACGATCGTGAATGGGTGAAAGTGGTAAGTAAGAAAAAGGGTAAGAAGGGAATGGTTAAGGATAGGAATTTAAGTGTGGAAGTGGATTCATTATATTCGAATGAGGAAGAAGGTAACAAGGGAGTAGACAGTGATGATAGCAGTGAGAATGAACGTGATGTGTGTAAGACTGTGTTTATGAGAGAGGTACCTCGGTGTGAAAGGTTCAATGAGCATAGCAGTAGGGATGTATATGATTTTTTCAAGGAGTATGAGAGGTATTGTCAGGATAAGTATGGTGATAGTAAAAGAGTTTGGGCTAGGGAGTTAGGAGAATATTTGACTGGGTATTTGTTGACGATGTATGGAGTGATAATGAGTGTAGGGGACGTTGATTATGAAAGTGTGAAACAGAGAATAATTGAGCAGGTAAAACGTATGAAAGGGAGTGTTAAGTATAAGCGTAAGAATGATTTTGATGAAGCACGGATGAATGGAGGAGAAGCGATATCAATGTACGTATGTAGGTTGGAAACTTTAGCTAGGAAGAAGTATGGGGATGAAGGTATAAATGAGAATAAGGAGTTAATGAGGAAGTTTTTGGCTACTGTACCCGAGAATGTTGCTGAGTTTGTTAATTTGAAACGGAAGGAGAAAATGAGGTGGACGAAAGAAAAATTGACATGGGATGATATTTTAGAGATAGTTGAAGATTACGAGTTGGATAGGTGTATGAAAGAAAGTAAATCTGTGAGTGTAAGAACTGGAATGGAGGAAAGTGTGCCAGAATTTGTTAGTTTTAGAGATGCTGTTATGAGAGGACCGATGAGGGTAGCTGATAGTGTAGTAGATAGGAGTGTTAGGGCGAGTAATGTGGGAATACCTGTAAGGACAAATGAAGGATTTAGGCAGGGTAATTGTCGTAATAGGGATAGGAGTGTGAGTGCACATCGAGGTATGTCAGATAGCCGTGTCCGTGATGAAAAGTGTTACAGGTGTGGGAAAGTAGGTCATAAGAAGAATGAATGTAGATGGGCTCTAGGTGCTTGTTTTGGATGTGGTGAGGTAGGGCATAGAATTAGCGAGTGCAAGAAAGAGAAAGAGGTTAAGTGTTTTCGGTGTGGTATGATTGGGCATGTGGCGAGTGGATGTCGTAGTAATCGTATGAATGTGATTTGTGGTAATTGTGGTAAGGATGGTCATTATTCTAGAATGTGCAAGGAGCCGCGGGGTAAGTGTACTGAATGTGGTGCAGATGGGCATGTAGCTAGAGTATGTAGGAAGAAGGGAGTAAGTCAGCCAGGATGTTCGGGAAACTAGAGTGTAAGAGGGTTCAGCTGGGTGAGTCCTCCTGTGTGTGTGGAAGGAATAGGATTAATGTTTGTGAGAATGGGATGAGTAATTGGTTGGAAATGAGCAAGTATGAACCTAGTATGCATGAGAAGTTAGGGCTGGAAAATAAACAATTAGTGTTAGTTGAATATAGGAAAAAGAGGCGTTTGAAAGTTTTAAGTGAGGATAAAGTGCAAGGGAAATTTATAGGTATAGGTAAGAATACGAATAAGTATGAGAAGGGTGTAAATGTACAAGTGATTGTGGAGGATAAATGTATTAATACAGATGAAACGTGGCTGAGTATGAATGATACTTATAGTGTGTGTGGCTTTTCGTTAGATGATGTAAAAGAAAAAATGAATAACGCAAGAATGAGAGACAGGAGAATGATAAGTAGCATGAATGAATCTTTTGCTAAAGTTGAGAATGTTTTTGATGAAATGGATGAACTGTTTACAGAAATGAGTGTAATTATAGGGCCAGATGAGAACGAGGTAGATATGATTGTACATGATATATTAGATGATAGGGATTTAGATAGGAATAGTGTTAATGTAGCGAATGATTGTGATAAGGAAGAAGTGAATGAGAGAGTATATGGAGGCCCAGTTACTCGGAGTAGAGGTCCCGTTCCCGACTGCGACTGGGTTATGGAAAAAATAATGTAAGTGTTGTGTGAGAAGGATTTGGCAAAGTAAGGGGGGAGGAATGTGGAGGATTTATTTTTTGCTTTATTTTTATTTTTTGTTTTTGCCAAATCCTGTGAGAGAGAGAGAGAGAGAGAGAGAGAGAGAGAGAGAGAGAGAGAGAGAGAGAGAGAGAGAGAGAGAGAGAGAGAGAGAGATTGTGTCAGCGAGCGAAAGTAGTTAGGTTAACGATCGTTTGTGGTGAGAAAGACTGTTGGTTCAAATGAGATTGTTTGTTTACATTTTTTAGTTAGGTTACGACAGTGGTGAATGTTTCGGAGCGAATGCTTTTTTTATTTGACTGCAGCATAAGGCAGTTGTGTGAGAGCTGGATTATATATATATTTTTCGACCAGCGTGGAAGTGTTTTTTGATTTTCAAAGTAAGTACAGTTTTGTTTATCTTTGCTTGTCGTGATTGTGAATGATAGGAACAATTTATTATTTATCTTTGATTATAGTGCGATAGTTCAGTTAGCTAGAAGTGTTCGTAAGTGTTTTTCTTTTTTATTTTGGCAGGCTGCGATTCCTCCTTTGGAGTGACTAAATTTCTAGAAAGTGGATTACTGTTGATGACCTGGCCTGGAACTGATCATATTTAGACTGCTTTTTTTTTTGGATTAACGATTGTCGATGACCTGGCCTGTTTACTTCGATTGCTGCTATTGATGATGATAATGATGATAAGGATGATGACGATGATGATTACGACCCCGATTAGGGAGGCAGTGGTGGCAACTTGCCATACAGTTTAACCTGTTAATCACAGATTGAGGGTTGTGCCGTGA
>NC_090734.1:71142105-71149605 GCF_036898095.1 Palaemon carinicauda
ATGAAAAACCTCAAAGTAAAAAATGCTCCCCACCTATGTGACGAAGCATAAGTATCAATTTCTACCCTAACTTTGAACCCAAACCGATCTGAATTTGGTAAGTATGATGGTCTTCTAAGGGGATAGAACCGTGACCGGCCATCAACCTCCCCCGTGGTGAAGAACACTCATGACATGTGAGATGTTATAAACACTACTAATTTCATAAGCTCAGTGAGTAATCGGTATGGAACAAGATACTCATCTGCAAGCAAGTTCATTAAGGGTAGAAAGTAACCATAGTGTACTAAATTTATTGCCACTAAAAGGAATTAGGTCTAGCAATAAAATGCATCCAACAGTATACAATCTCTTATTACCAAAATTTTTTAGCAAAAATTATTACAAGTGAAATGGTAAGCATTTTGATCAACAAATGTACCCAACTATACACCCTCGAATAATTTGTACCCGATTTATCATGCGGGGAAAACCAATTAATATGCCATAAAACCCCATAATAAATGAGGCTTATGATAAAAATTAAGCAAAATATGGCCAAATATAAAATACAGTCTTATACCTAACAACATAAACTGAACTATTTTAAACTCAGTTCTAAAGTAGGTATACTATAATAGAATTAGGTACACATGTAAATTCAGAGAAACTAAATTAAATCCTGAAACTAAAAATTAAATTGTTTAATGATGATCATGAAGCAAAAACCAACAGTTTACTTATTAAAGGACACACTTGAGGGTTATGTCGTTGCAGCAGGTTTAATAACACTGCCCGCTGCCACCACAAAGTGACGTATTTCGTCTAATTGCTTCATATAATACTTGAAGAACACCCTGGTGGACTTCCAACCAGTATAAGCCTGTAAACCCTCAAAGGACATATACTGAAAAAAGTTCAGTGAAGATGCCACTTTCCTAGGGTCATGACCTAAAGGCATACTAGCCGGGTTCGCTCGTCTCACTTGTTTCAAAGACAATTCTGATCCTACGGTTTCACCTCTAAATAACTGACCTCTTTTAAAATTCTTTGTTCTGTCAAGATAGGTTTTTAAACACTGCACTAGACACAGACTGAGATCACTTACAAGGGGAACTATTTTCCACGGTCCCCAACGTTTAGATGGAAGCTCATTCTTAGCCAAAAAGGTAGGATCAGGGTATAAATTAACTTCACCCTTGTCTGTAAATTTGATGTGAGCCACAATTTCACTAACTCGAGCACCAGAAGCCATACCGATTAGAAAAATCACTTTTTGAGATAAATCTCGTAAAGACGCGGTTTGATTGTCAATTTCCGAAGCATATTGTGACACCTTATCCAACGACCAGGAGATCGGTTTCGGAGGAGCCGATGGTCTTAACCTTGCACAAGCTTTCGGAATCTCGTTGAAGAGGTCAGAGTTAAAATCTATGTCAAAGGCATATAAAATGGGTCTAGCCAGGGCTGACTTGTATGACGATATTGTGGTGGATGCTAAACCTTTCGCATGTAAGTCAATCAGAAACCCTAAACAAAAATCCATACTGATAGATTGTGGATTTTTACCTTTCACATATCGAACCCATTTCTTCCACAAGGTTTCATACTGATTCAAAGTAGTGGAAGTTTTATAATTTTCTGCAAATGCTAATTTGTCTCATTGAATTTTGAACCTCTTTTCTAGGGCTAATGCAAAATTATCATGAGATGAAGGGTTTTCGTTTTCCATGATGAAGCAAAGACAGTCTTCCTCTGTACTTCTTGGGACAAACTCGGGCTGGGTAGAGGCACCAACCTGGGGTTCATTTCCGTCACTATGGGGTACCAGTTGCTCTTTGGTCATAGAGGAGCAATCAGGGCTGCTGTTCCCCTGAACGAACGTAGCTTGTCCAACGCTTTCATGAGAAGATTGAAGGGTGGGAATAGATAAATTCTCTGTTGAGACTCGTTGCAAACAGATCTACTTGAAGATCCGGGACTAACTCCTGCACGAAAGAGAATGATTTTTCGTCTAGAGACCATTCCGTCTCTAGAGGATGTGTTCGAGATAGGGAGTCTGCCATCACATTCCGAACGCCATGAAAGTGAGAAGCTGACAGATGCCACCCCCTCCTCCGAGCCAACGAAAAAATGGCGAACATTACGAGGGTTAACTACCCCCTAGTTAACCCTCATTAAAATCTATTGGCTTGTCAATTTCAGCTACGCCGAAAGGTAAACCCAATGTAAATAGCTAAGGATTGTATGGTTAGGAAAAATACAAATTATCTCCGAATTTGTTATCTTAAAATTATACAAGGCCTTCATTTTTTTCCAAAATTAGTTATTGATGCAAAATTTACTCCTCAGCCACCCCAAGCCGGTTAAAAATATTAGATTCAATACATCATGTTGGTATTAGATTGTCCACAGAGGCGTTTAGAACCTCGCCTATCACAAGTCTCCTTGTTGATGCTGGGGAGATCCCTCTAGACCTTTACCGAATGTCCTTTAGTATTCGGTATTTGTTTAGATTGCAAAGACTCCCTAATTCTTTAGCCTTTTAGACTGCAAGCCTTGTAAGGCACTCAACCTACTTTGAGTTGCACCCAAAATCTCCTCAACCTTTTGGGTTTCGGGTGAAACAATTATTAAACAATCTGGATATAATTAGAATTAAGGTGCTTCCATTCAAGGTATCATCAACGCCTCCATGGAAATTACCCGACGTATCTTTTTGTAAATACTTCATTGGAGTTAAGAAGAATATGACTGACTTAGAATCCAGGTCTCTTTTTATGGAACATGTTGCAGAACATAGGGAATTGACTTTTATATATACTGATGGCTCCAAATCTGATGCTGGCGTTGGATTTGGAGTACATAGTAATGATTTTAATTGTAGAGGTGCACTTCCTCTAACTGCTTCCATATTTACTGCCGAACTGTATGGCATACTAACCGCTATCGAGAAAATAGCTTTGGAAAAGGAGGGTAATTATAAAATATTTAGTGATGCAAGGAGTGTTCTTCAAGCTTTAGAAGTTTTTAATTCTAGTAGCCTTCTAGTTTTAAAGATTTTATAATGGCTTTTTATTATTGGACGGAGAGGTTTAACAGTTCGATTTTGTTGGATTCCAGCATATGTAGGTGTGTCTGGGAATGAGAAGGCAGATTTACTAGCGAAGAATGCTGCATCCAAGTTTCTACCAAGGAGGTATCCCATTCCCTGTAATGATTTCCTACCTTACATCAAGAAATTGGTTTGTAATAAATGGCAACAGCACTGGGATAGTCTAGAAGGCAATAAAATGAGGGAAGTAACGAATATCATATCACCTTGGAGGTATAACATGATACCCCGAAAATGGGAGACGACTCTTTGTCATCTCCGTATTGGTCACACGCGGTTGACAAGAGTTTCTGCTGAAGGGCCAACACCAACCGTATTGCGAGGACTGTTTAGTACCTTTAACAGTGAAGCATTTGTTGACCGAATGCCCTAATTATAATAACTTAAGAAATAGATATCTGTTTGAGGCTCGAGGTGAGGATGGCAGGTTCATCCTTGCCAAGATTCTTGGACATGATGTGTCCTACTATGCGAGCGACATTTTCAAATTTATTTCAGAAGCAGGTCTTCTGAAAACTATTTAACTGTTATAATGACTCTTAACTTTTATGGTTTTAATTGAATTCTCTTATATTTTTCTTATATAATAAATGCTATCGGCGTCAATGACCTAAGATGTCAGGATGCCAGAAAACTTTCAATCAATCAATCACTCAAACCCCTTACGTCAAAGAGTTAAATCTATTCGGGGTGAAGATTGCCATGTGTCGTATCTAGAATACGTCCCCTGATATTATGCGATATCCGTTATTGGATACTCGCGCCAGGAGTTAGAATCCTGGAGACCTTCGGTTTAATTCTCTGGGAGTATCACTAGCAAATATCCCTTAGAAGGCTACCTAAAGGAACCCTTCCACCAGGACGACATGGCACTCTCATCTAAAATAGACTTTTCATTTTGCTCAAAATCTGTTCTTTGACTTCTTTCAGGCTCGAATAGTCTGTAGGAAACATGTTCTCGCTTCAGCTACTATACGTCATGAGCCGAAGAGTCTCATTGATGCGTTTATTTGGGGTAAGGACCTGGTTCCCCAAAAATTAGTAAAGGAGGTCTTAGATAAAGCTGCAGCTGAGAATAAGAGTCTTTTCCAGAGGTGGGGAATATCTAAAGAGAAAATTTACTCCTGGGGTTAAACCTTAACCAACATATCTCAGGAGGGCTTTCGCTCCTTCTCAATCCAGCGCTCCTCAGAATGTCTTTGCTGTTCCTCATCCAGTGACTTCGCAGTCTCCAGCATTCAATCCTGAATACGGACAGGGGTCATCGTCCTTTCGTTCCCCTAAGAGAGAAAGAGGAGGTAGAGGCCGCTTCGACGGGGAAGGTCAAGAAGTCGTGGTTTCCGAGGCAACAGAGGAAGTAGGGGCACACATCTTCAGCCAAAACAATGAGGATACTTCAGTAGGAGGAAGGCTGAAATTGTTCAAGGACCGATGGGCGTTCAGTCCTAGGGCACAGAGCGTCATTTCCAGCAGTTTGGGCTGGAAGTGGAAGAGAGAACCTCCAAAGATCAGGAGATTTTTCCAAAAATCAACACCTCATCTGGAACAATATGTGCAGGACCTGTTAAAGAAGATAGTTATCCGTTGCACAAGATCTATGAAGTTTCAAGGTCGTCTGTTCTGCGTGCCAAAGAAAGATTCGATTATTCCTCGAACTATTCTCAACTTGTCCCATCTAAACCTGTTGGTTCAGTGCGACAGGTTCTGGATGCTGACTGTTTCGCAAATACGGTCCTTACTACCCCGGGGGGGGGGGGGGGGGGCTTACACCGTCTCTATAGATCTTACCGATGTTTATTGGCATCTTCCGATAGGTCGGCGCTTCTCCCCCTACCTTGGTTTCAGACTGGAGCGAAGGGCTTATGTATTCAGAGCTATGCCATTCGGGCTCAACATAGCTCCGAGAATTTTCACGAAGGTTATAGACGCAGTCGTTCAAAAAAAGACCTTCAAATAGCGGCATACCTGGATGACTGGCACATGTGGGCTGCTTCAGCAAGGGAGTGCACAGAAGCAACCTCTCACGTTGTCAAGTTTCTGCAATCCCTAGGATTCCAGATCAACTTCAAAAAGTCAAGACTGAACCCAGCTCAGGTTTTTCAGTGGCTGGGGATTCATTGGAACCTACAGTCTCACACCCTGTCCATACCTCCTTCCAAGAGGAAAGAAATAGCAAAATCAGTCCCGTCTTTGATCAAGTCGATAAGGACCACCAGGCGTTGCCAGAAAAGTGTTCTGGGCTCATTACAGTACGCCTCCGTAATGAACCCTCTCCTCAAGATCAGACTCAAGGATGCAAGCAGAGTTTGGAAGAAGAGAGCCTCCACAGCTCTCCACGATCATCAGAAGATGATCCCGGAGTTACTACGAAGGTAACTTCGTCTGTGGTCTACTGCCAGAAGTCTTTCCTCCTCCGGTAGTGATTCTTCATACGGACGCCTCATAGGCCTGTGGGGGGGGGGGGGGGGGGTCATACCCCACTCAAGAAAGTGCAAGGCAATTGGTCTCAGAGATTCAAGCAATTCCACATCAATATTCTGTAGGCCATGACAGTCTTTTTATCCCTCAAAAAGTTACACTTGAACAATATTCATATCCGGCTAGCCCTAGACAGCAAAGTAATTGTTCATTGCATCAACAGGCAAGGGACAAGATCTCCCCAAATAAATCATGTAATGTTCGCCATTTTTTTGTTGGCTCAGAGGAGGAGGTGGCATCTGTCAGCTTCTCACTTTCACGGCGTTCGGAATGGGATGGCAGACTCCCTATCTCGAACACATCCTCTAGAGACGGAATGGTCTCTAGACGAAAAATCATTCTCTTTCGTGCAGGAGTTAGTCCCGGATCTTCAAGTAGATCTGTTTGCAACGAGTCTCAACAAGAAACTCCCCTGTTATGTGGCACCAAATATGGACCTGGCGGCAGTGGGCATGGATGCGATGAACATGAATTGGAATCAGTGGGAGAGAATATATCTGTTCTCACCCTTCAATCTTCTCATGAAAGCGTTGGACAAGCTACGTTCGTTCAGGGGAACAGCAGCCCTGATTGCTCCTCTATGACCAAAGAGCAACTGGTACCCCATAGTGACGGAAATGAACCCCAGGTTGGTGCCTCTACCCAGCCCGAGTTTGTCCCAAGAAGTACAGAGGAAGACTGTCTTTGCTTCATCATGGAAAACGAAAACCCTTCATCTCATGATATTTTTGCATTAGCCCTAGAAAAGAGGTTCAAAATTCAATGAGACAAATTAGCATTTGCAGAAAATTATAAAACTTCCACTACTTTGAATCAGTATGAAACCTTGTGGAAGAAATGGGTTCGATATGTGAAAGGTAAAAATCCACAATCTATCAGTATGGATTTCTGTTTAGGGTTTCTGATTGACTTACATGCGAAAGGTTTAGCATCCACCACAATATCGTCATACAAGTCAGCCCTGGCTAGACCCATTTTATAAGCCTTTGACATAGATTTTAACTCTGACCTCTTCAACGAGATTCCGAAAGCTTGTGCAAGGTTAAGACCATCGGCTCCTCCGAAACCGATCTCCTGGTCGTTGGATAAGGTGTCACAATATGCTTCGGAAATTGACAATCAAACCGCGTCTTTACGAGATTTATCTCAAAAAGTGATTTTTCTAATCGGTATGGCTTCTGGTGCTCGAGTTAGTGAAATTGTGGCTCACATCAAATTTACAGACAAGGGTGAAGTTAATTTATACCCTGATCCTACCTTTTTGGCTAAGAATGAGCTTCCATCTAAACGTTGGGGACCGTGGAAAATAGTTCCCCTTGTAAGTGATCTCAGTCTGTGTCTAGTGCAGTGTTTAAAAACCTATCTTGACAGAGCAAAGAATTTTAAAAGAGGTCAGTTATTTAGAGGTGAAACTGTGGGATCAGAATTGTCTTTGAAACAAGTGAGAGCAAAGTTGGCATATTTTTTAAGAAGAGCGGACCCGGCTAGGATGCCTATAGGTCATGACCCTAGAAAAGTGGCATCTTCACTGAACTTTTTTCAGTATATGTCCTTTGAGGGTTTACAGGCTTATACTGGTTGGAAGTCCACCAGGGTGTTCTTCAAGTATTATATGAAGCAATTAGACGAAATACGTCACTTTGTGGTGGCAGCGGGCAGTGTTATTAAACCTGCTGCAACGACATAACCCTCAAGTGTGTCCTTTAATAAGTAAACTGTTGGTTTTTGCTTCATGATCATCATTAAACAATTTAATTTTTAGTTTCAGGATTTAATTTAGTTTCTCTGAATTTACATGTGTACCTAATTCTATTATAGTATACCTACTTTAGAACTGAGTTTAAAATAGTTCAGTTTATGTTGTTAGGTATAAGACTGTATTTTATATTTGGCCATATTTTGCTTAGTTTTTATCATAAGCCCCATTT
>NC_090734.1:71154605-71159605 GCF_036898095.1 Palaemon carinicauda
GACAATCATGTATTTCATAGTAATTATAGGAGCGGAGAGAGACGCACATGTAATAAAATAGACATTTTATTTCATAGATTGCAGATTATAGTGATAATAATTGCAATAAAAGGTGTAAAGTTAATTTACAATAATAAGAATAATGTACATAGAAAATAAAAGACTTCAATCTTGAATCTGAAAGAAATTTCACTTTTAGAAATACAAGTTCCGGAGGAACGTCAGTCTTTTTCAAAGAAAAACACATCATGCCCTAGGGCATGTGGCACTCATGTGAAGTCTATGACATTTCACTTTGATAAGAACAGTCTATTAGGAACACTAAGTGTCCATGAAATCACTATGTATCACCACAGGGTCAACACAGGCACCCGTAGAGTTAAAGTCCCAAGTAACTCACTGTTCTATGCAGAGTTAAACGGCAGGTTTCATAACACTACCTGCGGCTACCATGAAATGTTTAACTTCATGCACTTGCTTCACGTAGTGCTTGAAGAAAACGCGTGACGATTTCCACCCTGTGAAGCTCTTGAGGCTTTCGAAATCCATGCTCTGGAAGAAATTCAGAGAAGACGCGACTTTTCTAGGATCATGACCTGCGGGTGTACTGTCAGGATCCGCTCTGCGAATGAAGTATGTGATTTTTGCTCTTAGTTATTTCAGTGACAGGTCGCTGCCCGATGTTTCTCCTTTGAAGAGTTGACCTCCACCGAAGTCTGAAGTTCTTTGAAGATAGACCTTAAGACTCTCCACTGGGCATAGAGAGACATCTTCCTTCAGGGGGCAGATTCTCCAAGGGCCCCATCTCTTGGTGGGTAATTCATTTTTTTTTTTTTTTTTTGCGAGAAACGTCGGATCAGGGAAGAGGGTAAGTTCTCCTGTATCTGCGAACAGGATATGACCCTCGTCTCTTGACAGTGCCACTATTTCGCTGACTCGGGCTCTCGAGGCGAGAGCAAAAAGGAAGATAACTTTTTGAGTCAGGTCCTTGAGAGGGCACGAATCGTTGTCCAGGTTAGAGGCAAAATGGAGCACCTTGTCCAGGGACCAGGAGATAGGTTTTGGCGGAGGTGCTGAGCGTAGTCTAGCGCATGCCTTTGGCAGTTTATTGAAGATATCGCTGGACAGATTAATCTGGAAAGCGTACAGTAGTGGTCTAGTCAAAGCCGATTTGCAGGTAGAAATTGTGTTGGCCGCTAAGCCTTGTCCATGAAGGTGAATGGAGAAGGACATGCAAAAATCAATGGTGATTTCCGTAGGGTTTTTTGCTTTGATGAACGAGACCCACTTTCTCAAGGAAGATTCGTATTGCCGTCGTGTGGATTCGGTCTTGTATTCCTCGAGGAAGTCTAGACTTTTCTTCGAGATCCCAAACCCTTTCTTAACGGCCAGGGAGAGAAAATCATGAGATGAAGGTCCCTGACTTTCAGTGATGAAGCTAAGACAGTCGACTTCTGTACTTGCTGAGAGAGAACTGGGCCCGGGAGGGGGATCAGCGTGGGCTGCAGCTCCAGGACCAGGTGGTACCAATTGCTCCGGGGCCACTTGGGAGCCACTAGGGCTGCTGTCCCTTTGAAGGTTCTCAGTTTGGAGAGGATTTTCAGCAGAAGGTTGGGGGGAGGGAACAGCTATATCCTGGACCATCTGTTCCAATCCAGTGACATGGCATCCACTGCTTCTGCCTTGGGGTCCTCGTACGGGGCCACATATCCAGGAAGTTGATTGTTGTCGCTCGTTGCGAAGAGATCGATCTGAAGTTCCGGGACTTGGCAAGAGATGAAGGAGAATGATCTTGCGTCTAGAGACCATTCCAACTCTATTGGGCTTGTCCGTGATAGAGCATCCGCTGTCACGTTTCTGAATCCTTGTAGATGAACTGCAGACAGGTGCCATTTCTTCTTTTCTGCCAGACGGAAGATTGGAAGAAGTAACCTGATTTATCTGGGGCGATCTCGAGCCCTGACGATTGAGACATCTGACTACCACCGAGTTGTCCAGAGTCAGACGGATGTGGATCGAGGGAGGCGGGGAGAGTTTCTTCAGGGTGAGAAGAACCGCCATGGCCTCCAAGATGTTGATGTGAAATGTCTTGAATAGGGGAGACCATGTTCCCTGAACCTGTCGTTGGTGGGAGTGACCTCCCCTACCCTCCAGTGAAGCGTCCGTGTGGATGTTGATCGATGGAGGCGGGTGTTAAAGAGGAATGAACCTTTTCAGGGCCTCTGCTTCCGACCACGGCTTTAATAGTAAGCGAAGTCTGTTTGGGAGCTGTATCTTGAGGTCTCTTCGAGCGATGGATGCGGAACGTCTCCAGACTCCCGCGGCATCCTTTAGCTGTGCGCAAAGCACTGGGTTTGTCACAGAGGCGAACTGTAGAGAGCCTAGAACTTGTTCCTGCTGTAGTCTTGAGATCCGTTTGGATTTCAGCAGTCTTCTGACAGACCCTGCTATTTCCTTCCTTTTCTTCTGCGGGATGGAAAGGCGGTGTGACTGAAGATCCCAATGGATTCCCAACCATTGGAACTTCTGAGCTAGAGAGAGGCGAGATTTCTCGGCGTTTATCTTGAATCCCAAATATTCTAGGAACTGGGTGACTTTGTTGCAGGATCTTACACAATCTTCGGGCGATGTCGCCCAGACCAGCCAGTCGTGTAGGTAAGCCATCACTTGGACGCCGCGAAAGCGGAGCTGTTGGACGATGGCGTCTGCCAGCTTGGTGAAGATCCGTGGAGCCACGTTGAGCCCAAAGGGCATGGTCCTGAAGGCATAACTTTTCCTTTGGAGTCAAAATCCTAGGTAGGAGGAAGCGTGATGATTCATTGGAACGTGCCAGTAGGCATCCTCCATGTCTATGGAGACCGTGTAGGCCCCTTGAGGCAGAAGGGTCCTTATTTGTTGGAGAGTCAGCATCTTGAACTTGTTGTTCGCAATGAACTTGTTGAGGGGGGATAAGTCTAGAATGACTCTGAGTTTGTCGGAGTCCTTCTTGGGAACGCAAAATAGTCTCCCTTGGAACCTGGTTGACTTTACCCTCCTGATCACCTTCTTGTTCAAGAGTTCTAGGACGTATTCTTCCAGGAGGGGGGTTGACTGTTGGAAGAATTGCTGGAAGGCTGGGGGTGGTTGCGTCCAGCTCCAGCCTAGTCCCTTCTTGACGATGCTGTGTGCCCAGGGATCGAAGGTCCAACGATCCTGGAATTGGCGGAGTCTTCCTCCCACCGGAAGCACTTCATTGCTTCTGGTGTCCCGAGGGTTTGCCACCTCGGCCGCTAGCTCCCCTTCCTTCTCTGCCTCTGGGACGAAGGGTAGTAGCATGTTGCTCGAATGCAGGGGTAAAGACCGGTCATTGCGACACCACCGGCTGGGTGACCAACTGAAAGGTCTGCTGTGGCTCTGCTGCCACTTGGGGAGTAGTGGAACCCGGAAACTGCCGTCTCTGTTGACGTTGCTGGGGTTTCGGTTTCATGGACTTCGTCTTAAGTTGAGGGCCATCGTCCTGAGAGGATTTCCTTTTCTTTGACATGCCCCACTTGTGGAGAAGGTTCCTGTTCTCTGTGGCGGCCTTGTCGGCAATCTCTTTAACCAGGGAAGAGGGAAAGAGATATATACCCCAGATATTTTAGGAAATCAGCCTCCGGGGTTCGTGTTTTACCGTCGCGCTGGCAAACACGAATTCACGAGAGGCTCTGCGAGCCCTAGTGAAGCTGTACAGGTCCTTCGTCACTGTTGCCAAATGTGTTTTGGCTAGGACCATGTAGAAGTCCGGGATTCTAGTGTCTCCGGCCATAAGTTCGAGCTGTACCTGGAGGGACAGCGATGCGGCAAGCCTCTCCTTCGTATCCTGTTCCCTACGATGGAGGTGATCATTTAGCCTTGGGAGGTCCTCAATGAACTGACGACCGGCTACGTCAGGCTCTAACTTCCCCACTGTGAAGATTGACTGGATGTCTTTCCAGTATCTATCATCAGGGGGGACGGTAAGGGAGAAGGGTCTGCACTCCTCCAGTACAGGGCAAGGTTTCCCTTCTTCCACTGCTTTCAAGACCGCAAAGAAGGCCTTTTCTATAAAGGGGAAGGTCGCATTGTTCGGCGCAACGAAGGTTGGGTGCTTCTTACTGAGCGCCGGCATCTTGGAGTTGGTGAAACCCCTACTCTTTACCGCACTGGCTAGCATAGCCTGGGCCTTCGCGAGATCGAACACGATTACTTCCTTCGGTTCGGTCTCTTCCTTTGAGGCTGGTTCGGACCTGAGCCGGACGTAACAGTCCGGATAAGCCTCGAAATTCGGGAAGAATTCCACTTCTTCCAACAAGATCGAGCCGACCTTCTCACTGATGTTGTTTCGGTTGTTTAAAACTTCCTAGGTTAGACCTGAATAGCTCGTGGGTCTCACGAAGTTTTCTTTCTATGAGGGCTTCAAGCATCTTGAAGATCTCCTGAGTGCCTGATGGAAGAGAGTCCGGGGTGGCAGAAGTCGAAGGAACAGGTTCCTCGGCCAGTGCAGGAGTCGATGCGGGAGTAGGCCTGGGAGCGACCTCATGCTCCGAATCAGGGTATTCCACCTGATCTTCCTCGTAGTCGAGCTCCTCGCCCATGAGGTTCCTCTCCGTCCCTTCCGACACTTCCGACATGCATTCCACGTTGTCGGAATCTAAGTGGCACTCATGCATGGACTGGACCATGACAATATCAGGTTCCACCACGATCTGGACGGTGGGGATCTGATCACTGGGGACCACGGAGTCTTTAGATGCCTTTGGAAACAGCAAGGCCCTCAAATCTTCGCTGGAGAGATACTGTCCGGTGGCGTTCTTATGGAAGCCACGCACCCACTTGAGTAGCTTCTCTTGAGCGTTGTCCCTTGCCTCCGCTGAAGGAGGATCGTCGAACGCTTCGACCAGATGACTCTTGCAGACAGTATAGTGCTGCGGGTCCCAGTATTTCAGGTCGCCTTTCTTGGCGGCGCAGGGGGCGTGGGTCCGGCACGCCTTATGCCCGTA
>NC_090734.1:71184471-71197736 GCF_036898095.1 Palaemon carinicauda
GACAAAGAAGAATATATATCTGTATTTGTGTATAGTAAATAAAAAAGTTAAAAGTGATTCTTATATGCACACGACTATACACACATGTACACAACCATTCATTCCAGAATATTTAGTCGGGTACTTTATCTTTATTGCCTCTCTTGCATTATATGGGGACATTTCAGGTGCTACCTTTCCCGATCTTGCAGGTCCCCTGTTGAAGCTGGTGGACTGAAGGTGGTCCTCGCTGCTGTTGCACTTCTGTTTATAGGCATGGAAGCAAACTCCCCTGCACAGGTGCACATTGCAGGCTAAACAGTAGCACTGCATGTCCTTCCAGATCTTCTTTAACCAGCACCATCAACACCTCTTGAACTGCTTCGTCCTCATGTATTGTGGCCTGTGTTACATATTCGTGTAATATCTCACCACAGGCTCCGTGATGTGAGAACGTTTTACAGGTGAGGTTCTCGATTGATGCTGCTGCTGCTGCCACCTTTTCAGAACGTTGAGGTCACTTTCGGAGGTGTTGGCGAACGGAGAGGAATGAGTATCAACTTGGCCTTCATAGACATCTTCTGCATTACAGAGCCACTTGTTGAAATTCTAAGAGGACCTCTGCAAAATACAGCGTGAAGGCTTTGAAACTCTTCTTATTCCTCTCCAGGGAGTACTTCCGGTACAAGGGAAAGGCATTAAAGAGAGCCATGTGGAAAAAGTAGATGACCAACTTCAAAATAATCAACACCACCCATGAAAGTTTGTAGTCAGAGGTGGCCTTCAGATGATACAACTTAGTCTTTCATGGGTGCCCTTCTGTCGATGTTCGTGATCCTCATCCTTGGCGTTGTGAATGTTCGTTACCAGTTTCACGAGGGAAAAGTTGTTCTAAGTAATCACAAAAGTGTTGCCTCATCTCCAAAAGTATGTGGTGTCATGGGGAATATTGATCCTTGCAAGGAGTTGCAGTGCCTTAGGACCACCTCTGGTGAGGCGAAGAGCCACGGGTATTCACGCCATTATCGTACAATTCCTAGGAAAGGGTGATGGATTTATACTAATTATTCTTGTAGAGACAGTAACCCTTTTCCAGAAGATGACTCATGAGAGAGAAGACAATGTAGTGGGTACAGTGTATACACCCCACTGTATGCCTCAGAATATGGCACAGCCACTTCCTGCTTCAGCAATAATGGACATCTTAATGCCGTATTTTAAATCTGAGCCTTGCCTTACACAGCAGCATACTTCATCTATGGACAGGTCCTGCATATGAGTACATATAGGCTACACACATTCCTGAACCTTGGTCTGAGCTATTAAAAAACCAAACTTTATTACTATTGTTATTAGTATTTTTATTATTATTTTAGTATCATTATTATTATTATTATTATTATTATTATTATTATTATTATTGTTATTATTATTATTATTATTAATATTACAAGCTAAGCTACAATTCTAGTTGGAGATGCAAGATGCTACTTATAGCAAGGGCTCCAACAGGGAAAAATAGTACAGTGAGGAAAGGAAACAAGGAAATAAACCACAAGAGAAGTAATAAACAAAATAAATATTTTAAGAATAGCAACATTAAATTAGATCTTTCATATATAAACTATAAAAACTCCTAGCAACATTAAATTAGATCTTTCATATATAAACTATAAAAACTTCAAAACAAGAGGAAGAGAAATAAGTTAGAATAATGTGCCCTAGTGTACCCTCAAGCAATGAACTCTAAACCAAGACAGTGGAAGGCCAGGGGTAGAGGCTATAGCTCTAACCAAGACTAGAGAACAATGGTTTGATTTTGTAATGTCCTTCTCCTAGAAGAGCTGCTTACCATAACTAAAGAGTCAAAGAATCTCTTCTACCCTTACCAAGAGGAATGTATATAACCTCTTGAGCAATGAAGAATTGTTTTGTAATCTCAGTATTGTCAAGTGTATGATGACAGAGGAGAATGTGGAAAGAATAGGTCAAACTATTTGATGTATATGTAGGCAACGGAAAAATGGGCTATAACCAGAGAGAGGGATCCAATGTAGTACTGTCTGGTTAGTTAAAGGACCTAATAACTCTCTAGTTCCCTGGCCAATATAAATAGACGATCAGTGTTGCCTTGTGAGATCTTAGTGTTATTGCTCGTGTAGAAGAACGTACCGATATACAAAACCCTCCAACATTTAAGTCGTCTTTATAAAGATCAGCGTATGCAGATAGTCACTTGAAGACCAATAGTCACGCAATGATGGTTTACGCATGACCCGCAGAAGAAGAACGAGCACGAGGTATTGTGCAATGTCCTTGGCATTCACTGCCAACCATGGGATAAGGGCAGATACTGACAAACTGTTCTTACAAATCGATGTTCTGCATAGATATGTGTTTAGTGCACTATGTAGAGAAACAAAACTCTTGTGAAGAGGAGCTGAATGAAATCCATCGCCAAAGAGAGGCATGTCAGTTTGGCTGTTTCCCAGGTGTTCCTGTGAAAGGAAGCGTCATAGGAGGAGAAGGATCTGAAGTCCAACTTACTTCCCTGTCCTGCTTCTCAGCTGATTAATGGGCTCGTGGGTTGGCTCTCCTTTTTCCATCACAGTGTCTAGCTCACAAACCTTGAGTCTGCTTCCATACTCAAACCCCACCATCCCTGCATTGAACAGCGGTAACGAGTTGAAAAAGATTGTCACCTCCATCATGCGATGCATCATCACAGTCCCAGCCGCTTGGTAGACCTACATTGGACAATTTGCTTCCATCTAACTCATCGAAATCAAGCTCCGAGTTGAAAAAGATTGTCACCTCCATCATGCGATGCATCACAGTTCCAGACGCTTGGTAGACCTACACTGGACAATTTGCTTCCATCCATCTCATCGAAATCAAGCTCCTAGTTGAAAAAGATTGTCACCTCCATCATGCGATGCGTCATCACAGTCCCAGACGCTTGGTAGACCTACATTGGACTGTTTGCTTCCATCCAACTCATCAAAATCAAGCTCCGAGTTAAAAAAGATTGTCACCTCCATCATGCGATGCATCATCACAGTTCCAGACGCTTGGTAGACCTACATTGGACTGTGTGCTTCCATCCAACTCATCGAAATCAAGCTCCGAGTTGAAAAAGATTGTCACCTCCATCATGCGATGCATCATCACAGTCCCAGACGCTTGGTAGACCTACATTGGACTGTATGCTTCCATCCAACTCATCGAAATCAAGCTCTCCATCCTCGTCGTTTGCAAACTACATCTTTTGAACGAAGCTTTTAGGATGATGTCACGTGAGAGGTTGACGAAAGCGAGGCAGAGTCACGCGAGCTCGATGGCTGCGGGTTCAAGGCAAGAAAGGTCAGTGTGTGCGAAGGCGTGACCATCTCTAGAGTAAACAAATGCAAGGGTTGGAAGGGGGTAAGAGTTGTTTACGCTGCCATGACAACAGCAGGGTTTTTTTTTCTTTACCACTCCAACCAAGACTTCGTCTTTGGCCAACATCATCTCTTTATAAGAGTCGCCACTACTCTTCTCCGTATGTTTTAGCAAATTGCGCCTTCGCAGTACTGTTTTGCCCAGGGAAACTGCAGCATCATCGGCGAGAACCTCTCTACTACCGTACTCAAACAGCAAGCCAGAAACTTACTGGGATTGATGATATCGCCATGTCTTTTCTCAGTGTTTGACCTAGCCATGATGAATACAAATTTTCACGTTTTTTACTCGAACCTGAAACAATAAAAATTCTTTACAGGTATTCATGATCACCCAAAAAACACTTGATAGCACTATCAAGCAATAATTTACTGCAAAAAAACTGCAAAACACAATCCACAAGATTCCAAATTTTTTTCATGTACGAAAGCAAACAAAACTAAAGTCGGTCAAGTACCCAGATGATTATTTACGTCATTTCACAGAAAAACAATAAATATTATTAAAAAGTATTTATGTCGACTCAAAAACACTGGAAAACTATCAAGTAATAATTATTGTAAAAAGAAAAGGCAAAATACAATCCACAAAAAGAATTCAAAATGATTTTCCACAAGTGAAATCAAGCACAGCTAAACTGGGTCAGACACTGATATGAAGTGAATGAGTGAAGGAGGCTTTCTGCACCTACATGGGAACTATCCATTTTCAGTTAGGCCTTTATTGATAGATCAAGCATCTTCCCTTTGCATGGTGAATTTTTTTTTTTTTTTTGCTAAAGTATTGGATCATATGGAATAATTATTTTGTCACATAAGTGTGTCGTCAAATCACCAGAGGTTTAATATCATCATCATAGTCATCTCCTCCTATGCCTATTAACTCAAAGGGTCTCGGTTAGATTTTGCCAGTTGTCTCTATATTGAGCTCAATTCAATACTTCTCCATTCGTCATATCCTAGGGTGAGCTAATCTCTCTTGGAGGGTGCGGAGGGCATGCCCAAAACATCTCCATCTACCCCTCATCATGATCTCGTCCACATATGGTACTCGAGTAATCTTTCTTATAGTTTCATTTCTAATCCTGTCCTGCCCTTTAACTCCCAATATCCTTCTGAGGGCTTTGTTCTCAAATCTACTAAATCTATTGGAGATTGTTTCATTGTTATACCATGACTCGTGTCCTTAGAGTAACACGGATCTTACTAAACTGATACACAGTATAGTCTGATTTTTATATGTAATTTCAGGCAATTTGATTTCCAAATTTTACTTAACCTAGCCATTGTCTGATTTGTTTTTTTCAATCTTTCACTAAACTCTAATTCTAAAGACCCTGTATTGGAGATCATAGTTCCTAAATACTTGAATGATACTACCTCATTAATCCTTTCTCCTTCCAATGATATTTCACCTTCCATTGCATTCTCCATTCTCATAATCTCTGTCTATTCTATTTATCTTGAGTCCAACCTCCCGTGATATTTCATGCATTCTGGTAAGCAAGCATTGCAAATCCTGTGGTGTTCTGCTAACATGAGCAGCATCATCAGCATACTCTAGGTCTGCTAAATTCCTATCACCAATCCATTCCAATCCTTCTTCCCCATCTCTAACTGTTCTACGCATTAAAAAATCCATGAGGAGGATAAACAACATTGGTGACAACACATTTCCTTGGAGTACTCCGCTGTTCACTGGAAATTCATTTGATAAGACTCCATTAACATTAACTTTGCACTTGCTATGCTCATGAACCAACTTAATCAAATTTACATATTTAAGAGGAATTCCATAATAATGCAGGACTCTCCTTAAAATTGGCCGGTGCACACTATCAAAGGCTTTTTCATAGTCCACAAATGCCATCAAAAATTGATTTCTATATTCTATGCATTGCTGTATAACGTCTCAAAATGAAAATTTGGTCAGTGCAACTTCTACCTTTTCTAAATCCTGCTTGTTCATCTCTCAGCTTTTCATCAATATTTTTCTCCAGTCTCTTTGGAATAATCATACCATATATTTTCATAACTGACGTGAATGTTATGCCTCTCTAATTATTGCAATCATTCAGGTCTCCTTTTTTTTTTTGCCATTTTCACTAACACTCCTAACTCTCATTCATTAGGTTTTGCCTCTTCAATGCCACATTCTACAAAATAATCTTGTAGGTAGTCTGGGAATCACTTCATTTTCACCCAGTATCATCTCGACAGTTATTACACCATATCCCGGGGCTTTCCATCTCTTTAGTTTTTTAGGATAGATTCGACTTTAAAGACACTGAATTCATTCATTGGCACATCAAGGTCCTCATGAGCTTCAGGGGTACCAATCAAATTATTTCCTTCATATCTCCTATTCAGAACCTCATTAAAGTGTTCCATTCAATGTTGTCTTCCTTCATCTTCTGTTGCTATAACAGAACCATCTCTCTTTTTGATGGGTATGTGCTTCTTCTTCTTTGCCCCAGTCAAGATTTCATTAATAATTCTATGAGCAATTCTTACACCATAGCCACTTCCTGAATTCATAGGTTTGTCAGCCTCATCTGTTTTACTGTCTAAATATTCTCCAGTCATTCTTGGCTTTTATTTTGACCTCACTGTCAATACTGGAATATTTAGCGCACACTTCCTTGTAATTTTCACTACTTCCTCGAAAACTTTCAACAGTCAATTTCTGTCTTTGTCTCCTTTTGTAGTATCCCAAGTATCTTTTGATATCCATGGCTTTCTCCTTGTAACTGCATGCCTCAAGACTTCACCACCAACTGACTGATATATGTTCTTAATGTCACACCATTCTTCTTCAATTGTCTGTTCTTCATCTCTTGAAGTTTCTAAGACTACAAATCGATTCCTACATTCAATTGCAAATTTTTCTCTGTGTTTTTCTTCTAAAAGCTTAGTTGTATCAAACCTAGGTATTCTATCCATCTTTCTGTTGGGTACTTTCAGTTTTAATTTCAGTGTGGCAATGATGAGCTGGTGATCACTACAAATATCGGCACCTCTATAGCTTTTTAAATTTCTCAGAGTCCTCCTTCTCTCTTTGTCAATGGCAATGTGATCTACCTGATTTTAGTAAATGCCACATGGTGAAGTCCATGTAAACTTGTGGATGTTCTTGTGTTGAAAAAGAGTACCTCCTATGACAAGATTGTTTGTTGAACAGAAACTTGAAATGTGCTCCATTTTCATTTGCAACTTCGCCAAGACCCTCGACACCCATCACATTCTACAATATATCCCTTGATTATTTCTTCCAACTTTAGCATTTAAGTTGCCAATCACAATTTTTATCTCTCTCTCAGGGATCTCATCTATTATCCTCTGCAGTTCTTCATAATATTCATCTTTCCTTTCTTCAGGGGAATCATTTGTTGGGGCATAGCGAACTATAATACTCATATTGCACTGCTTTGATTTGAACTTTGCTTGTAACAATCTACTGTATACAGCTCTCCACTTGGTTAATGCCTTTTCTGCTCTTGGTGCCATCATCATTCCTACCCCTTCTCTTCCAACTCCATCTGATCTTCCTGAGTAGATATATATATATATTGCCTTGGTCTAAAATTTCTTTACCAATCCCTTCACAACATGTTTCACTTAGGGCCAAGATATCCAACCTATATTTCATAAATTCACTCTCCACTTGCTGTAACTTCCCAATCTGATTCATGGTTCTAACATTCCAATTACCTATTTTCAATTTTTCTTTAATATTTATTAACCGTAGTATTCTTAGCACCCCGCTACGGCCGGGCCTGGGGGCCATTCTGTCATCGTCTCTTTCCATAACTGACCAAATCCATAGAGGATTCATTTGCTAGATACTTCAAAAGATAGCCAGTAAACTGTCTATCTTTTGAAGTATCTAGCAAATGAATCCTCTATGGATTTGGTCAGTCATGGAAAGAGACGATGACAGAATGGCCCCCAGGCCCGGCCGTAGCGGGGTGACCCCTGCCGGTCCATAGTAATTCTAGTGAGATCAACCGCCACGCATCAGGAGTAAAAGCCGAAGGAACAGTTTGTCCAATGCCTTAAACCCAATCCATCACTCTGCTGCCTGTGACTTCATCGAGATTTAGGGGGGGAGGGGGGCATTTACTCCACACCCAAAGCTTCCATTACTCCACCAAGTTGTTCATCCGCTTATACGAGTATAATCGTTAGCAAACATGGATTGCTACGATATACTACCTAGCACGGCATAGGGTTAATATAGTATGCAACAAAATCTGAGGAGTGTATAAAGCAGAGTGGTGGTATCTTGATTCTGAGCACAATAGATGCCTCTGTACATATATGGATCAAGCCATGCACTTGATTTGTTTTTGAGTAGATGGATGGGATGGTGCACATTTTTAAAATTTTAGCCAAAGCTTCACAAACTATGTATATGTGAATTTCCCCACTAATACTGTACTTTTGTATGATGGTTTCAGTCAGACAACCATAGTATCGTCATATCTTTGGATAAGAAGAGCTGACTATGACTAGACTATAATTTGGTTATTTATTAGACTGGTAATTTTCAGATTCTTATAAAATCGTGTAGTCTTGTTTTTGCTGACATCAATTGACAAATTGAAGTCTCCTTATATTATGATTTGTTTCATGGCATCACCTAATGCCTTTAGATAGTCTTCAGTTTTGTTACTGGATGCTATTTCATTTGTATTTGGGGTTTAAATAGCAATAATATTCTAATTTTATTTTTAGATAGAATTTAATGTCAATATATTTTAATGGCTCACATTTTTATTTGTTCGTCAACTTCACAGATTTTAGTTTGGCTGAAAATATTCCATAATCTTTGTACAGTTATTGTATATAATATTATGAGTGTGGAATTTATATTTTCTTATTTTATATATGATATCTTTCATTTAATTTCTTCGCTGTGTTTCTGTTAGTTTCTGTTGATTTCTACATTTGTTACATGACTCATGTTCCAGGAGAGTACTGTAGTTTTTTTACCTACTGATTTGATTTTCAAAAGGCAGCACTTCAACCTAAATGTTTGTACATGATCATTAATTTATTTATTGTTCCTTATTTGTTATTCTAACAAGGTTTGTGTTTTGTTTATATAGTAAACCTTGTTATACATTGTCTCATTTGAGTTAGAAAATAGCTAGCCCTGCTGAAAATCACCAATATATGCACAATATGTACATCCCACTTATTTTCTCTTGTATATAATTGGTTGGGTCATGTCATTCACTGTGCCTCCAATTAAAATAAAACTGTTGGTGTATACTATTTAGCCCAGTCAGAATTAAATTTTATTCCGGAGGGAAGTAGAAATTGTGTACACTTGTTCAATGAAAAAATTTATATTTTTGTATGAATATAAAAGGCTTGTATATACTGTACTGTAATTATCATTGTGTAAATCTAACAATGACCAAGTTGCTGAGATTTTTAAAAAATATTTACAGTATTTTAAACCATGTAAGATAATCTCAGTCTTTATATGTTATCTTTCTAACACTTCACATTGTGGTCAAGTATATCTCTCAGGTGTTATATTAATTTCTTATTTTTTATATCATCAAATGTTTTGAATGCTGTTAGTTGAAAGGATGATAGGCACTGTGGAAGTCATAATGTACAAATTTTATTTGAAAATTCACAATTTTTAACTGCTGTGGATTACAATGTTCATTTCATAAACTCAGGTATGAGTGCGTTTTGATACCATTCTGAATTGTATAATTAATTCCATTGTATTTTTCTTAACAATACAAACCTGAGTCCTTTACTATAGGAGTAGAAATACAGCAAAACTGGAAAATGGCAGTTAAGATCTTATTTGATGTATAAATGTACCAGCCAGTAGTTCACTGGCCGGCCACCTCTTATATATGTCTGTCCACAAGTGATCCCAAGCACTTTGTGTGCAGCCAGGACTTCTTTGAGGTGTAGTGATGGCAGGCAAGTTTGGGTAAAAGACTCAGGTTTGTATAGTTAAGGAAAATACAAATTATTTTTAAATTTGTCATTTGTTCCTACACGATAATACAAACCGTCATCTTTTATTATAGTAGACTTATCCGTAGGTGGGAGGAAGTCACCTTCCAACTCATTAGATTTTTATTCAGGAGCCCAAGATTCTTGCTATTAGGCTGAAGAGTTCTGGCTCCTGGCTCCATTAACCTTGTGAACCAACTTGTTAAAGAACTGTGACACGGCCTGTGTTTCAAAGTACGGTACTTGGTTGGGCATCAATCTCTATGGTGTATTCTGGTAATCATAATGTGAGGATTTGTAAGCCTTGCTCCATTGATGGCTATAAGGAAAGCGCAACCATGATGACCTATGAGCCTTCTTAGGTCTAAATGGAGTCAATGATGACGGTGAAGAGGAGCAATGACGACAAAAAGGAGAGCAATCCTGATGCTTGCGATGAACAGGCATGTGAAGACGACTTCTAGGAAGGGCTGGAGTTGAAAATTCTCGTCATCAGATTGGATTTATGTCGACTTGCAGAAGAAGTAGGCCCCGAGGTTGAAAACGGTTTGGGAGTAAGTGCTCATCTTCCTTGGAGGATGAAGTACAAGGAGGTCGTCTCGCAACCTACAGGGCAAGTCACGAAGAGTTAGAACACTCACGAGGGACAGAAGAATGATGTTGAGATGTTTTCTGTGCTGGGGAAGCAGGAGTTCGAGTAGAAGACTGGTTCTCCTTGTTAGCACCTGCGAGAACCACTGATGTTTGCTCTTCTACCGAACACTGATACAAGGGAAGCGATTCAAGTTGTCCTCTGACGTCAAGCTTTCGATGCTCAACAGTGGTCTTCTGTAAAAGAGACTCGCCCTGAGGAGGAGCTGTCATCTCTGTATGAGAGACAACAACTCCCCCTTTCCCATGGGCTTGTCTAAGAGTCAATTTGCTACCACTCTTACTCGAATGGGCTCCTGAAGAAGTCACTAGATAAGAGTCGAAATGGAGAGTCCCGGGAGAAGAAGTAGCCTAGTCTTCTTTGACTTAAAGGAATATTACAAGAGGCGAAAGATCCTTTTTAGACTTCTTCTTCGTCTGGCTGAACTTCACCCACTGGGATGGTGCCCACTCCCAAAATTCTTTAAAATTTGTTGTTTTGGTGCAAACATGGCCTCTGCACACTCAGCTTAGCGTATGAGGTTTGACCTCAAGACTACTCGTAAGAGGGCCACAGGTCTTCGGCGGCAGTCCCAGTCATGTCCGCACAATTTGCATGATCATACAAACATACAAAAACACACTAGAATTAGAGAAAGGAAAGAAAGTTTTATGTTGGCAAAAATTCCAGATTGGAGAGGAAGATGACCGTACTCTCTGATGGTTGAAGTCAAAGTGCTTGAGATCACTGGCAGACCGCGTATGACTGACCTACATATATATGCGGTAGCCTCCTAGCAGCAAGCTAGTGAACTACCGCTGATAGGTTTACACCTCAATTAAGTTTTTAACTGCTATGTTCCAGCTTTCATTATATTTCTACTCCCATGGTAAAGGACAATGGTTTGTATTATCATGTAGGAACAGTGTTTTTAACAAATATAATTAGGCTAATTTTTTTAATACATCTCATAAGTTTTGTATTTTTGTCATTATTTTGATTTTCATTTACAGATTTGGTGATCAAGTCATTAACCAACAAGGATGATTGTGTATTAAGTGAAGTTAAAACGCAGTTAGAAGCACTGGCACCCTCTGTCAAGGAAATTGCTATAACATTCAAGAAATCAACTTCTGTGTCACATTCAGAAGAATGATTCTGAAATGCCAAAAAATCTCATTTTATTCTTGGAAATAAATGGAATTGCTCTTCACAATGTATTTTGTATATGTAATATATCAGCTGAGGTCATTACAGTGACTTGTGTCCAATGAAGTTTCTCATTGATGACTTTCTGCAACCTATATAGATAAGGAATTTATGTAGAATTTGTGCCTTTTAACCGTTTTTTTATGGAAGAGGATGTTTATTTAGATTTAATGAATTGAGGATAAAGGTATTATTTTGTAATCTTTACAATAATTATTCCAGTTTCTTGTACAGTATATTTCCAGAGGTAAAAATTAGATCTAACTCTGTGTTTCATGCCCTGTACTAGTAATCTTTCATGATACTGCTTATGGTAGGAAGTCATACATATACTGTATAAAGTATTATAAATTACCAAAAAAACAGACTACATACTGTGTACATGTTTTACAACTTTAATTGGGAATATATCAAAAATATCCTCTTACATGTACAGTACTACAAATATATCATTCTTTGTTCTTCATTTTTAGTGAACAATTTCTGTTGGAAAGGTGGTGGAACTTTAAGATTAATCTCGAATGTTTATTATATCCTTTGATGAGGGAGCCCTTATAAGGTTCAACAGTAAACTGAAGTCTTATCCGAGGGAAACCTCAATTTCAGCAAAATCAGGAAAGCAAATAATTTTTTTCAAGGAGTATTTCCAATTAAAATTACTGTTTTTTTAACAGTGTAGCTTATTGCAGCAATGCAGGCTTTATTTCATTCAGGGATTGGAGAGAAAATTTCTAAAGGAAGTGGAAATAGTTTTGGGAACAAGAACAATTATTAGGAAGACTAATGCATTTAGCAAACACTCAGACAAAAAACAAATATTTTTTCTTGCCATGACATCCAGAATAACCGACTCATTTTTTTCCACTATACGTTTACACATTTATACTAAGATTAAGATAATATTCGTAAATAATGGGTGTTACAAGCAAAAGGAAGTCTATTAGGAAGTAAGAGTGGGTTTGATGATGAGGACTACCGTAATGAAAATACGTAACTAGTAAATGTTGAAGACGTATCATGATTTTAATTAAAATTGTAATAGAATCCTAAACAATCATGTGTATTACGATTCACATCTTAAAAGGATAATAAAGAACTTAACATGACATTCAGCTGCATATAAGAGCGTAACAAAGGGTGAAGGAGCACTGAGTACTACTGTATATTATAGTGGAGAGACACAGATGCAAGAAATATGTTGGCCAGACTCTATATATGGCTCTGGCTGGGATATGTTCAATGCTGGATCGTAAGGTTTTATGTGATGTATTTTTCTTTGCATGTATATTGTCTGGTATGGTTTGTAGAACAGCAGTGAAGCTTTTATAGCATTGGGAAGGATACCAAGCTATGTCACCGTAATATTATTATTATTATTATTACTTGCTAAGCTACAACCCTAGTTGGAAAAGCGGGATGCCATAAGCCCAGGGGCTCCAACACAGAAAATAGCTCAGTAAGGAAATGAAACAAGGAAAAATAAAATATTTTTAGAAGAGCAACAAGATTAAAATATTTCTTATATAAACTATAAAAACTTTAACAAACCAAGAGGAAGAGAAATAAGATAGAATAGTGTGCCCTAGTGTACCATCAAGCAAGAGATCGCTAACCCAAAAGACAGTGGAAGACCATGGTACAGAGGCTATGGCACTACCCAAGATTAGAGAACAATGGTTTGATTGTGCAGTGTCCTTCTCCTAGAAGAGCTGCTTACCATAGATAAAGAGTCTCTTCTACCCTTACAAAGAGAAAAGTTGCCAATGAATAATTACAGTGAAGTTAGAAGAATTGTTTGGTAAGCTCAGTGTTGTCCGGTGTATGAGGACAGAGGAGGTGTAAAGAATAGGCCAGACTATTCGGTGTTAGTGTGTAAGCAAGCGGAAAATGAACCGTAACGAGAGAGAAGGATCCAATCTAGTACTGTCTGGCCAATCAAAAGACCCCATAACACTCTAGTGGTAGTATTTCAACCGGTGGCTAGTCCCCTGGCCAACCTGTTACCTATAAATAGT
>NC_090734.1:71203236-71225736 GCF_036898095.1 Palaemon carinicauda
AACTACACTTCACAGTCTAAAACTGAAATGAATAAAGAAAATGTACTTAGCTTCGGTTTATATGGGCGTAGGGTGATGTCGTCATTTCCTCTCTCTCTCACTGGATTGTTTCTCTTATTGATGTTTGGGTGAATGTTTTCGGTCCGATTTCTGTTGAATGTAGTGCTTCCTGGATATGTTTCTTCAATGTTTAGTAAACGTTGAATGTCAGTCCTTTGTTTTCTTAGGATGTTGATTGAAGATCCAGTTCCTCAGTTTGTATAACATTTATTTGTTGGTATTGAATGTTTTCATTTCTTCGGTGGACTATGATACTTAGTCAAAATTGTAGATTCATTACTGTTGATTTCTTGAAGATCTTTCTCTGGTTCTTAGAGTTTTATTCGCTGGTTCTTGAAGATCTTTCTCTGGTTCTTAGAGTTTTATTCGCTGGTTCTTGAAGATCTTTCTCTGGTTCTTAGAGTTTTATTCGCTGGTTCTTGAAGATCTTTCTCTGGTTCTTAGAGTTTTACCGCTGCCACCATTTATCGGTGTGCTACTGTTGTTAACACACATTTGGGTTCCCTTCAAATGTCATCTTCAATGTGTTGTAGATTAGCTTTGGTATGTTACCTCTTCAAGTAAAGTCTAGGTAAGTTAACTTTAAAATAGTTTATTCTTTAAAAACAGTATTAACATCTCCATCACAGGAGTATAGATGGTTTGGTCGGATGACCATTCCGTATGACATCTCAAAAAGAACTACCACAAATATCCATATTCACGTTAAAGTTTACTTAGTTATCTCAGCACTTATATTAATACCGGAAGGTACTTAGTTCCGTTCTCATAGACAACTCTTTCTCACGGGCTTGGTTGTGTTTACTCTTCATGAAAAATGTTACATTGCTGAGGTTTGGCATTCGCATCCTGCTTATGATATGACTATGGCATTTCTCACACTTCTCTTACTTCCACAGTGACCTGTAGGTCATGTGTTTTAAACAAGTAATATCTATATATTACACATGTACTTGACACAGCTACCATCCGCCACGAGCAGAAACTTTTCTCACTTCTAGCATCTGGGGAAAAGACCTGTTTCCTTTGAGGAAAGTTACGGAGAAGGCTGTCGCAGAGCTTAGAGCTTTTTCCTGAAGTGGGGGATCTCATTGAAGAGGTAGTTCACCCCTGGAAAGGCCACAACCAAGAGGTCTCACAAACTGACTTATCATGGTAAGTCGTTCGTTCTTTCTTATGCTGCTATCCCTCAGAATGTCTATGCTGTGCCCTTATAAGTGGTGTCACACTCCCCGGCCTTCCACCCTATGTATGAGTAGAGGTTGTCTTCCGAGGCCGTCTTGACAGTGGCAAGTCCAGAGATCGTGGACTTTGAAACGGCAGTGGAGGTAGCGGTTCTTGTCCTTAACACAAAATAATGAAGGCCTCTGGTAGGGGGATGTTTAGCCTTGTTCAAGTATTGCGGGTTCTTCACTCCTTGGATACAGAACGTCATTTCCAACGGTTTTGCTTGAAAGTATTAACAATGGCCACCACAGTTCAGGAGATTCTTCCAGGAACATCTCCTTGTCCTGAACAGTATGTATAAGATCTCTTGAAGAGGGGAGTTATCTGCTCCGTGAGAACTATGAGATTTCAAGATTGTCTATTTTGTGTGCCAAAACGGTTTCGAGCTTACCTCAAACTTTTCTCGTCTTATCTGGTCTAAACCTGTTCGTTCAGTGGGACAGGTTTCGGATGTTGGCGATTTTGCATATATGGACCTTTCCGCCCTTAGAAGCTTTCACTGTCTCTATGGACTTTACTGACGTCTTTGTATTGTCGGTTAGGTCAACACTTATCCCCCTACCTTGGTTGCAGCCTGTGGAGAAGGGTATACGTAATTAGAGCTATGCCATTCGGGCTCAGCATAGCTCTGAGGGTTTTCACGAAGTTTACTGACGTAGTCGTATAACAACTGCGGTAGACAGGTTTTTAACTAGAGGCGTACCTGGTTGACTGGCTAGTGTGAATTCCCTTGGCACAGGGTGCTCGGAAGATGCCAATTAAGTTTTTTATTCCTCTAGTCCCTTGGACTTCAGACCAACCTTAAGTAATCAGAACTGACTCCAGCTCAGGACTTCCTGCGGTTGGAGATTTGTTGTGACTTTAAGTTTCACTCCAGTTCTATTCCTCCCACTAGGGAGAAGAAATACAGACGTCAGTCAAGTCCCTGATCTAGTCGGGGATGATCACCAGGAGACGCTCAGAGGAGGTTCAAGGATCTTTACGATTCACAAATTTTGTCCTCAATGTACGACTCAAAGATGTAAACAGAGTTTAGGGAAGGAGAGCCTCCAACGCACTTCCTGACCATCAGAAGACCCCGATTTTAAAGCGGTAGCAACATAGACCGTGGTCTACTTCCATAAGTCTTTCACAGACGTTATTGTTACACTTTCCTCCTCCAGTAGTGACACTTTGTTCGGACGACTCGTCGGGAGGTTGGGTGGGTCATAACCCACCAAGAAAGTGCAAAGCTGATGGTCTCAGAAATTTTAACGATACCACATCAATATTCTGGAGTCCATGGCAGTCTTCTTGTCCCTCATGAACTTATACTTGAAGGAGAACATTCATATCCAATCAAACCTCGTTAACAGAGTTATAGTCTATTGATTCAACAGACAAGAATCGATGTCTCCTCATTTGAAACACGTAATAATAACCGTCTTTACGTTGGATCAGAAGAAAGGTTGGCATTTGTCAACGTCTCTCCTTCAGTGAGATCTAATCTCTGGCCTTCAAGTGGATCTGTTTGCAATGAGCTTCAGCAGGATATTTAACTGCTAGGTAGCACCTAAAGTGGTTCAAGGAACAGTGTGCATGGACAATAAAGTTTGTTAATGTCCCTGGATGGGAGTCGTTGGACGACGATTTGCCTGTTTCTACTGTTTAATCTCCTCGTGAAGGTTTTGGACAGGTGTAGGTTTTTCAAGGGATGGCGGCTCTGGTGGCTCCTTGGTAGCCAATGAGCAACTAGTTTCCCATGGTCACGGATTTGAATCCCAACTTGTGCGGTGAGCAACTCGATTCTGTCTCAGGACGGACAGCCAGGGATTGTTTATTCTCCATCATGGAGATCGTACAATCCTCATCTCATGTTTGATTTCACCCTATTCCTGGAAATGAAATTGAAAATTCAACGTGATGAGTGGGTATTTGTGAGAACTATGAGTCGTCTAGCATCATGGACCAAATGGGTCAAATATGTCAAAGACATAAATCCAGGGTTGATTACTATGGATTTTTGTTTAACTTTCAAGCTTACTTTGCATGTTTAAGGTCTAGCCTCCTCCACGATTTCGTCGTACACTTCGGCCCTCACTAGATCTATACTATACGCCTTTGATGTCAAATTTTACTCGGATCTCTTCAACAAAGTTCCGAAGGTTTGTGCAAGGCTACGGCTGTTGGCTCTACTGAAACCTATCTCTTGGTCTTTGGGCAAAGTTTTGCAATTCACTTCGGAGATAGACAATCAAAAGGCTTCTATTCTTGATCCCACTCAGAAAGTCATCTTCTTAATTACGATGGCTTCCGGTGCTCGGGTTAGTGACATTGTAACGATTCCTAGAGACGAGAAATACATTGAATTTGTGTATAATGGTGAGGTTAATTTATATCCTGATCCCATTTTTCTGACTAAAAATGAACTTCCCTTTTCACCTTGGGGTCCATGAAAAATAGTTCCCCTTCAAGGTGATCCTTTTTTTTGTCTAATACACTGGCCAAAAGTGTATTTGATGAGAACAGTGCAGTTTAAGGGCAGCCTTTTGTTTCAAAATGATACAATGGGGTCTGAATTGTCTCTAAACCAGTTACAAAATAAGATTACTTACTTTATACGAAGAGCGGACCCGGCTCGTAAGACTTCGGGTCTCGGTTCTAAAGTCGTGGCTTCCTTCTAGAACTTTTTCTAGTATGTGTCTATTGAGGGACTGCAGACATATACTGGTCGAAATTCCACTTGGGTTTTCTTCAGGCATTAAATGAAGCAATTGGAGGAGAAATGTCATTATGTGGTGGTCGGGGGGTGTTATCAACCCTGCGGCAACGACGTAGCCCACAATGCATCCTAGGGCACTCCTTCAGCTCGTTATTAGCAATGAGTAAACAGAAGTCTTTGCTTCAGGGGAAAAAAGAAAAAATGCACTTCATCAATTCCTTTTCAGGTTCCCAGGTGTCTTTACGATGCTTTGTGTGTTCCTTCAGTGCTACAGCCTAACTGTCTAAATGTTGTTAGGTTATAGCTTATTTGGTTTTGGTGATTAACCTCTTGTTTTGTACAGATGTGATCATGGGTCTCTTGGTCAGGTTTACTTTGTCATAAGTTTCCATCATACTTACCAAATACTTATGCTTCATCACATACGTGGGGAGCATTTTTTGGTTCGAGGTCTTTTATGCAAATCCTCCCACCGAGTATAGATAATTTTCTGGTACACTTCCATCAGGACGACATGGCTCGAGCCCAAAAAAGGGATTTTGATGTAGGAAAAATCTATTTTTGGGTGAGATAGCCATGTCATCCTGATGGCCCGCCTCTTACTTCCTTTTTCTCCCACTCCTTTACTCGTTGGAAGCTTCTATTTCACAGTAGCTCCGCTGCAATGTGGAATGAAGCAGCAGGGTCGTATGGGAGCACCGAAAGGTGATAGGATATGTAACGGCTCCTCACTTATCCTCCCCCTTAGAGGATTAAACTGGGAAAGGTCTATTCGGTGTGCAGATATCTATGGTTATCTTAGGATACGTCCCTGATTTATACACGATATCTTCGGATAGTCGTCCCGGGGGTTAGAACCTCGTGATACCTGACAGTAATTCTTTTATAATATTTATCGCAGAAATATTATACAGTAGGAAGCAGCCAGATGGAACTTCCATCAGGACGACATGGCTATCTCGGCCTAAAATAGATTTTCCTATGTCAAAATCCCTTTTAAGATTAAAGATTCTTTTACTCAAAAATCTTCAGGCTAAAATAGTTTGAGGCATGTGAATATAATTATTCCTTCAGACATAAATGAAAGTGAATCTAGAAAACAAACAAGGGAGATCATATAACTATTTTCAATGGGTATTTCCAAATATTCAATTTAGACTCTTAATACTATTTGCAAAATTCGATAAAATTTAGGGAAAGGATCTTAGATAAAATCAATGATCCCTTTAAGTTATCCTATGCATTTATTCACGAAATTCACACAATCTTTGTAAGGCTAACTTAAAAAAATGTGCAAAGCTAAATGATGAAAAAACTAACCACTATATTGTAGAATAGGGCACTTGAATATATTTTGTGTGTGTGATTATTCCTGAAGCAAGGAATTAGTCAAATTAAAATGAAACAGGAATAAACATTAAAATGTAGCTTAAATGAAACATGTGGTTATTGCATAAACAGAAGCAGTGAAATGAAATAAAATGTGAATAACTTATAAAAGACAAGTAAAACACGTGTCTCTTCCATAAGCAAAAGGTCTGTCAAAATTAGTAAAAGGATAGATAATGGGAATAGCCTTTAAACAAAAATTAAAACTATTAAGGTTACAGAAACTTCCGCTCCTACGCCTGAATGTTCAAAGCTAGATAAATCATGAATATACCTAAATAAAAAAAACCCACATATTCGTTCAACCAAGGAAAAATGTGGCCATACAGTATAAGCACCTTTAGTTCCAGAGCTTGGAGAGTTCTATTTATGATTTTGAGTGCAAAAGGTCTGACAATTGTTCCAATATTAGATTTTTTCAGGAATTCAAACATCCATTTCCTTACAAATACAGAGATGGCCATCTCTTCAGAAATTGACGTTAAAGGTAGGGGGTACTCCTAGTGAAAATGATCTTTCTCTGCGGTGCCTCACAATTTCATACGTATCAATTTAAATGCTCATTTTCCACCTGTAAATGTATTCTATGATTTATTTGACGTGAATAATGTTATATTGCTTTGCTTTTGTTGCTTTTATATAGTCCGAGATGTCGCCAAAAGTAATTGCGAACGTGACAATCTGTAATTTTAAAAAAATTTCAGATTTTCTATGAATAAAACATGTGGGTAATATTGCGGCCCTCCTTTATTGACCAAAATATGTTTTAAATACTTTAAAATCTATCATGATGTGGTTAAGATATAAAATGCATTAATGAATGGGAATAAAATCACATTTTGATTTATGTCAATATTCACAGGTCTTCCATTAGTTCCCTTATTGTATACCATAGTCTCTCTTGCTGAAAACATGATTTTAATCAGGATATATCTGCCAATGTATCCCATGGTCTTGTAATGTATATATCATATCTACTTTACTAGGTTTATTGTGTTTTTATGTTAATAGTGTAGTATAGAAAATGGAAAGAAAGATATCTTGTATTCTACATTCAACTGGGAATTGAATGGGTGAGGTGAAACCATGTGATACAGGTAATGGGCTAAAGTTAAGCATGTTGATGGTCAAAGACAAAAATTATTCAAAGATTCGAAAGACTTTTCAATCAAGTTTCCTGACTATTTATAGGTAACAGGTTGGCCAGGGGACTAGCCACCCGTTGAAATACTACCACTAGAGTGTTATGGGGTCTTTTGATTGGCCAGACAGTACTAGATTGGATCCTTCTCTCTCGTTACGGTTCATTTTCCGCTTGCTTACACACTCACACCGAATAGTCTGGCCTATTCTTTACACCTTCTCCTCTGTCCTCATACACCGGACAACACTGAGCTTACCAAACAATTCTTCTAACTTCACTGTAATTATTCATTGGCAACTTTTCTCTTTGTAAGGGTAGAAGAGACTCTTTATCTATGGTAAGCAGCTCTTCTAGGAGAAGGACACTGCACAATCAAAACATTGTTCTCTAATCTTGGGTAGTGCCATAGCCTCTGTACCATGGTCTTCCACTGTCTTTTGGGTTAGCGATCTCTTGCTTGATGGTACACTAGGGCACACTATTCTATCTTATTTCTCTTCCTCTTGGTTTGTTAAAGTTTTTATAGTTTATATAGGAAATATTTTAATCTTGTTGCTCTTCTAAAAATATTTTATTTTTCCTTGTTTCATTTCCTTACTGAGCTATTTTCTGTGTTGGAGCCCCTGGGCTTATGGCATCCCGCTTTTCCAACTAGGGTTGTAGCTTAGCAAGTAATAATAATAATAATAATATTACGGTGACATAGCTTGGTATCCTTCCCAATGCTATAAAAGCTTCACTGCTGTTCTACAAACCATACCAGACAATATACATGCAAAGAAAAATACATCACATAAAACCTTACGATCCAGCATTGAACATATCCCAGCCAGAGCCATATATAGAGTCTGGCCAACATATTTCTTGCATCTGTGTCTCTCCACTATAATATACAGTAGTACTCAGTGCTCCTTCACCCTTTGTTACGCTCTAATATGCAGCTGAATGTCATGTTAAGTTCTTTATTATCCTTTTAAGATGTGAATCGTAATACACATGATTGTTTAGGATTCTATTACAATTTTAATTAAAATCATGATACGTCTTCAACATTTACTAGTTACGTATTTTCATTACGGTAGTCCTCATCATCAAACCCACTCTTACTTCCTAATAGACTTCCTTTTGCTTGTAACACCCATTATTTACGAATATTATCTTAATCTTAGTATAAATGTGTAAACGTATAGTGGAAAAAAATGAGTCGTTTATTCTGGATGTCATGGCAAGAAAAAATATTTGTTTTTTGTCTGAGTGTTTGCTAAATGCATTAGTCTTCCTAATAATTGTTCTTGTTCCCAAAACTATTTCCACTTCCTTTAGAAATTTTCTCTCCAATCCCTGAATGAAATAAAGCCTGCATTGCTGCAATAAGCTACACTGTTAAAAAAACAGTAATTTTAATCGGAAATACTCCGTGAAAAAAATTATTTGCTTTCCTGATTTTGCTGAAATTGAGGTTTCCCTCGGATAAGACTTCAGTTTACTGTTGAACCTTATAAGGGCTCCCTCATCAAAGGATATAATAAACATTCGAGATTAATCTTAAAGTTCCACCACCTTTTCAACAGAAATTGTTCACTAAAAATGAAGAACAAAGAATGATATATTTGTAGTACTGTACATGTAAGAGGATATTATTGATATATTCCCAATTAAAGTTGTAAAACATGTACACAGTATGTAGTCTGTTTTTTTGGTAATTTATAATACTTTATACAGTATATGTATGACTTCCTACCATAAGCAGTATCATGAAAGATTACTAGTACAGGGCATGAAACACAGAGTTAGATCTAATTTTTACCTCTGGAAATATACTGTACAAGAAACTGGAATAATTATTGTAAAGATTACAAAATAATACCTTTATCCTCAATTCATTAAATCTAAATAAACATCCTCTTCCATAAAAAAACGGTTAAAAGGCACAAATTCTACATAAATTCCTTATCTATATAGGTTGTGAAAGTCATCAATGAGAAACTTCATTGGACACAAGTCACTGTAATGACCTCAGCTGATATATTACATATACAAAATACATTGTGAAGAGCAATTCCATTTATTTCCAAGAATAAAATGAGATTTTTTGGCATTTCAGAATCATTCTTCTGAATGTGACACAGAAGTTGATTTCTTGAATGTTATAGCAATTTCCTTGACAGAGGGTGCCAGTGCTTCTAACTGCGTTTTAACTTCACTTAATACACAATCATCCTTGTTGGTTAATGACTTGATCACCAAATCTGTAAATGAAAATCAAAATAATGACAAAAATACAAAACTTATGAGATGTATTAAAAAATTTAGCCTAATTATATTTGTTAAAAACACTGTTCCTACATGATAATACAAACCATTGTCCTTTACCATGGGAGTAGAAATATAATGAAAGCTGGAACATAGCAGTTAAAAACTTAATTGAGGTGTAAACCTATCAGCGGTAGTTCACTAGCTTGCTGCTAGGAGGCTACCGCATATATATGTAGGTCAGTCATACGCGGTCTGCCAGTGATCTCAAGCACTTTGACTTCAACCATCAGAGAGTACGGTCATCTTCCTCTCCAATCTGGAATTTTTGCCAACATAAAACTTTCTTTCCTTTCTCTAATTCTAGTGTGTTTTTGTATGTTTGTATGATCATGCAAATTGTGCGGACATGACTGGGACTGCCGCCGAAGACCTGTGGCCCTCTTACGAGTAGTCTTGAGGTCAAACCTCATACGCTAAGCTGAGTGTGCAGAGGCCATGTTTGCACCAAAACAACAAATTTTAAAGAATTTTGGGAGTGGGCACCATCCCAGTGGGTGAAGTTCAGCCAGACGAAGAAGAAGTCTAAAAAGGATCTTTCACCTCTTGTAATATTCCTTTAAGTCAAAGAAGACTAGGCTACTTCTTCTCCCGGGACTCTCCATTTCGACTCTTATCTAGTGGCTTCTTCAGGAGCCCATTCGAGTAAGAGTGGTAGCAAATTGACTCTTAGACAAGCCCATGGGAAAGGGGGAGTTGTTGTCTCTCATACAGAGATGACAGCTCCTCCTCAGGGCGAGTCTCTTTTACAGAAGACCACTGTTGAGCATCGAAAGCTTGACGTCAGAGGACAACTTGAATCGCTTCCCTTGTATCAGTGTTCGGTAGAAGAGCAAACATCAGTGGTTCTCGCAGGTGCTAACAAGGAGAACCAGTCTTCTACTCGAACTCCTGCTTCCCCAGCACAGAAAACATCTCAACATCATTCTTCTGTCCCTCGTGAGTGTTCTAACTCTTCGTGACTTGCCCTGTAGGTTGCGAGACGACCTCCTTGTGCTTCATCCTCCAAGGAAGATGAGCACTTACTCCCAAACCGTTTTCAACCTATGGGCCTACTTCTTCTGCAAGTCGACATAAATCCAATCTGATGACGAGAATTTTCAACTCCAGCCCTTCCTAGAAGTCGTCTTCACATGCCTGTTCATCGCAAGCATCAGGATTGCTCTCCTTTTTGTCGTCATTGCTCCTCTTCACCGTCATCATTGACTCCATTTAGACCTAAGAAGGCTCATAGGTCATCATGGTTGCGCTTTCCTTATAGCCATCAATGGAGCAAGGCTTACAAATCCTCACATTATGTTTACCAGAATACACCATAGAGATTGATGCCCAACCAAGTACCGTACTTTGAAACACAGGCCGTGTCACAGTTCTTTAACAAGTTGGTTCACAAGGTTAATGGAGCCAGGAGCCAGAACTCTTCAGCCTAATAGCAAGAATCTTGGGCTCCTGAATAAAAATCTAATGAGTTGGAAGGTGACTTCCTCCCACCTACGGATAAGTCTACTATAATAAAAGATGACGGTTTGTATTATCGTGTAGGAACAAATGACAAATTTAAAAATAATTTGTATTTTCCTTAACTATACAAACCTGAGTCTTACCCAAACTTGCCTGCCATCACTACACCTCAAAGAAGTCCTGGCTGCACACAAAGTGCTTGGGATCACCTGTGGACAGACATATATAAGAGGTGGCCGGCCAGTGAACTACTGGCTGGTACATTTATACATCAAATAAGATCTTAACTGCCATTTTCCAGTTTTGCTGTATTTCTACTCCTATAGTAAAGGACTCAGGTTTGTATTGTTAAGAAAAATACAATGGAATTAATTATACAATTCAGAATGGTATCAAAACGCACTCATACCTGAGTTTATGAAATGAACATTGTAATCCACAGCAGTTAAAAATTGTGAATTTTCAAATAAAATTTGTACATTATGACTTCCACAGTGCCTATCATCCTTTCAACTAACAGCATTCAAAACATTTGATGATATAAAAAATAAGAAATTAATACAACACCTGAGAGATATATTTGACCACAATGTGAAGTGTTAGAAAGATAACATATAAAGACTGAGATTATCTTACATGGTTTAAAATACTGTAAATATTTTCTAAAAATCTCAGCAACTTGGTCATTGTTAGATTTACACAATGATAATTACAGTACAGTATATACAAGCCTTTTATATTCATACAAAAATATAAATTTTTTCATTGAACAAGTGTACACAATTTCTACTTCCCTCCGGAATAAAATTTAATTCTGACTGGGCTAAATAGTATACACCAACAGTTTTATTTTAATTGGAGGCACAGTGAATGACATGACCCAACCAATTATATACAAGAGAAAATAAGTGGGATGTACATATTGTGCATATATTGGTGATTTTCAGCAGGGCTAGCTATTTTCTAACTCAAATGAGACAATGTATAACAAGGTTTACTATATAAACAAAACACAAACCTTGTTAGAATAACAAATAAGGAACAATACATAAATTAATGATCATGTACAAACATTTAGGTTGAAGTGCTGCCTTTTGAAAATCAAATCAGTAGGTAAAAAAACTACAGTACTCTCCTGGAACATGAGTCATGTAACAAATGTAGAAATCAACAGAAACTAACAGAAACACAGCGAAGAAATTAAATGAAAGATATCATATATAAAATAAGAAAATATAAATTCCACACTCATAATATTATATACAATAACTGTACAAAGATTATGGAATATTTTCAGCCAAACTAAAATCTGTGAAGTTGACGAACAAATAAAAATGTGAGCCATTAAAATATATTGACATTAAATTCTATCTAAAAATAAAATCAGAATATTATTGCTATTTAAACCCCAAATACAAATGAAATAGCATCCAGTAACAAAACTGAAGACTATCTAAAGGCATTAGGTGATGCCATGAAACAAATCATAATATATGGAGACTTCAATTTGTCAATTGATGTCAGCAAAAACAAGACTACACGATTTTATAAGAATCTGAAAATTACCAGTCTAATAAATAACCAAATTATAGTCTAGTCATAGTCAGCTCTTCTTATCCAAAGATATGACGATACTATGGTTGTCTGACTGAAACCATCATACAAAAGTACAGTATTAGTGGGGAAATTCACATATACATAGTTTGTGAAGCTTTGGCTAAAATTTTAAAATGTGCACCATCCCATCCATCTACTCAAAAACAAATCAAGTGCATGGCTTGATCCATATATGTACAGAGGCATCTATTGTGCTCAGAATCAAGATACCACCACTCTGCTTTATACACTCAGATTTTGTTGCATACTATATTAACCCTATGCCGTGCTAGGTAGTATATCGTAGCAATCCATGTTTGCTAACGATTATACTCGTATAAGCGGATGAACAACTTGGTGGAGTAATGGAAGCTTTGGGTGTGGAGTAAATGCCCCCCTCCCCCCCTAAATCTCGATGAAGTCACAGGCAGCAGAGTGATGGATTGGGTTTAAGGCATTGGACAAACTGTTCCTTCGGCTTTTACTCCTGATGCGTGGCGGTTGATCTCACTAGAATTACTATGGACCGGCAGGGGTCACCTCGCTACGGCCGGGCCTGGGGGCCATTCTGTCATCGTCTCTTTCCATGACTGACCAAATCCATAGAGGATTCATTTGCTAGATACTTCAAAAGATAGACAGTTTACTGGCTATCTTTTGAAGTATCTAGCAAATGAATCCTCTATGGATTTGGTCAGTCATGGAAAGAGACGATGACAGAATGGCCCCCAGGCCCGGCCGTAGCGGGGTGCTAAGAATACTACGGTTAATAAATATTAAAGAAAAATTGAAAATAGGTAATTGGAATGTTAGAACCATGAATCAGATTGGGAAGTTACAGCAAGTGGAGAGTGAATTTATGAAATATAGGTTGGATATCTTGGCCCTAAGTGAAACATGTTGTGAAGGGATTGGTAAAGAAATTTTAGACCAAGGCAATATATATATATATATATATATATATATATATATATATATATATATATATATATATATATATATATATATATATATATATATATATATATATATATATATATATCTACTCAGGAAGATCAGATGGAGTTGGAAGAGAAGGGGTAGGAATGATGATGGCACCAAGAGCAGAAAAGGCATTAACCAAGTGGAGAGCTGTATACAGTAGATTGTTACAAGCAAAGTTCAAATCAAAGCAGTGCAATATGAGTATTATAGTTCGCTATGCCCCAACAAATGATTCCCCTGAAGAAAGGAAAGATGAATATTATGAAGAACTGCAGAGGATAATAGATGAGATCCCTGAGAGAGAGATAAAAATTGTGATTGGCAACTTAAATGCTAAAGTTGGAAGAAATAATCAAGGGATATATTGTAGAATGTGATGGGTGTCGAGGGTCTTGGCGAAGTTGCAAATGAAAATGGAGCACATTTCAAGTTTCTGTTCAACAAACAATCTTGTCATAGGAGGTACTCTTTTTCAACACAAGAACATCCACAAGTTTACATGGACTTCACCATGTGGCATTTACTAAAATCAGGTAGATCACATTGCCATTGACAAAGAGAGAAGGAGGACTCTGAGAAATTTAAAAAGCTATAGAGGCGCCGATATTTGTAGTGATCACCAGCTCATCATTGCCACACTGAAATTAAAACTGAAAGTACCCAACAGAAAGATGGATAGAATACCTAGGTTTGATACAACTAAGCTTTTAGAAGAAAAACACAGAGAAAAATTTGCAATTGAATGTAGGAATCGATTTGTAGTCTTAGAAACTTCAAGAGATGAAGAACAGACAATTGAAGAAGAATGGTGTGACATTAAGAACATATATCAGTCAGTTGGTGGTGAAGTCTTGAGGCATGCAGTTACAAGGAGAAAGCCATGGATATCAAAAGATACTTGGGATACTACAAAAGGAGACAAAGACAGAAATTGACTGTTGAAAGTTTTCGAGGAAGTAGTGAAAATTACAAGGTAGAGTGTGCTAAATATTCCAGTATTGACAGTGAGGTCAAAATAAAAGCCAAGAATGACTGGAGAATATTTAGACAGTAAAACAGATGAGGCTGACAAACCTATGAATTCAGGAAGTGGCTATGGTGTAAGAATTGCTCATAGAATTATTAATGAAATCTAGACTGGGGCAAAGAAGAAGAAGCACATACCCATCAAAAAGAGAGATGGTTCTGTTATAGCAACAGAAGATGAAGGAAGACAACATTGGATGGAACACTTTAATGAGGTTCTGAATAGGAGATATGAAGGAAATAATTTGATTGGTACCCCTGAAGCTCATGAGGACCTTGATGTGCCAATGAATGAATTCAGTGTCTTTAAAGTCGAATCTATCCTAAAAAACTAAAGAGATGGAAAGCCCCGGGATATGGTGTAATAACTGTCGAGATGATACTGGGTGAAAATGAAGTGATTCCCAGACTACCTACAAGATTATTTTGTAGAATGTGGCATTGAAGAGGCAAAACCTAATGAATGAGAGTTAGGAGTGTTAGTGAAAATGGCAAAAAAAAAGGAGACCTGAATGATTGCAATAATTAGAGAGGCATAACATTCACATCAGTTATGAAAATATATGGTATGATTATTCCAAAGAGACTGGAGAAAAATATTGATGAAAAGCTGAGAGATGAACAAGCAGGATTTAGAAAAGGTAGAAGTTGCACTGACCAAATTTTCATTTTGAGACGTTATACAGCAATGCACAGAATATAGAAATCAATTTTTGATGGCATTTGTGGACTATGAAAAAGCCTTTGATAGTGTGCACCGGCCAATTTTAAGGAGAGTCCTGCATTATTATGGAATTCCTCTTAAATATGTAAATTTGATTAAGTTGGTTCATGAGCATAGCAAGTGCAAAGTTAATGTTAATGGAGTCTTATCAAATGAATTTCCAGTGAACAGCGGAGTACTCCAAGGGAATGTGTTGTCACCAATGTTGTTTATCCTCCTCATGGATTTTGTAATGCATAGAACAGTTAGAGATGGGGAAGAAGGATTGGAATGGATTGGTGATAGGAATTTAGCAGACCTAGAGTGTGCTGATGATGCTGCTCATGTTAGCAGAACACCACAGGATTTGCAATGCTTGCTTACCAGAATGCATGAAATATCACGGGAGGTTGGACTCAAGATAAATAGAATAGACAGAGATTATGAGAATGGAGAATGCAATGGAAGGTGAAATATCATTGGAAGGAGAAAGGATTAATGAGGTAGTATCATTCAAGTATTTAGGAACTATGATCTCCAATACAGGGTCTTTAGAATTAGAGTTTAGTGAAAGATTGAAAAAAACAAATCAGACAATGGCTAGGTTAAGTAAAATTTGGAAATCAAATTGCCTGAAATTACATATAAAAATCAGACTATACTGTGTATCAGTTTAGTAAGATCCGTGTTACTCTAAGGACACGAGTCATGGTATAACAATGAAACAATCTCCAATAGATTTAGTAGATTTGAGAACAAAGCCCTCAGAAGGATATTAGGAGTTAAAGGGCAGGACAGGATTAGAAATGAAACTATAAGAAAGATTACTCGAGTACCATATGTGGATGAGATCATGATGAGGGGTAGATGGAGATGTTTTGGGCATGCCCTCCGCCCCCTCCAAGAGAGATTAGCTTACCCTAGGATATGACGAATGGAGAAGTATTGAATTGAGCTCAATATAGAGACAACTGGCAAAATCTAACCGAGACCCTTTGAGTTAATAGGCATAGGAGGAGATGACTATGATGATGATATTAAACCTCTGGTGATTTGACGACACACTTATGTGACAAAATAATTATTCCATATGATCCAATACTTTAGCAAAAAAAAAAAAAAAATCACCATGCAAAGGGAAGATGCTTGATCTATCAATAAAGGCCTAACTGAAAATGGATAGTTCCCATGTAGGTGCAGAAAGCCTCCTTCACTCATTCACTTCATATCAGTGTCTGACCCAGTTTAGCTGTGCTTGATTTCACTTGTGGAAAATCATTTTGAATTCTTTTTGTGGATTGTATTTTGCCTTTTCTTTTTACAATAATTATTATTTGATAGTTTTCCAGTGTTTTTGAGTCGACATAAATACTTTTTAACCCTGGATAGGTACGGTCCTCGGACACCCCTTTAAGGGTATACTCGGACGCGAACGACCCCGACGCCAAAAAAAATTCTTGAAAAATCAGTTTTTGCAGTAACCTCCTTTTTTCTTTTGCCAAAAAAAACAATGAATGCTTAAAACAACTGTATAGATAAATACTACTCATCTGTAGAAAAACTATTTATTATAAATATTTTAAAAAATTAAGTAGAAAAAAAAAAAGACCTGACATAAAAATTCATAAAAAAAAAGTTTATACATATATACACAAATCCTTTTAGGAATTGATTCTTGAATGTTTAGGACACATCTTGATGTATTTTGGATGAAGTCAGACCCATGGAGGTGAAGATCTGAAATGAGAAAAAAAGGGTAACTTTTTTTGGCCAAAAAAATTTGTCCAAATTTCATGAATTTTTTTGGGTACCCAAATGAAATAGGAAGTGGCTAATTTTTTAGGGAATAAACATATGTTATTCTAAAATAGAAATATGTAAAAAAATCTTCATTATTTTGTAAATTACATTTATATCAGGGGCCATATCTAAAGGTAATTTTTTGAGTACTTAGAAATTCCGTAAAAAAATACATATATTTAATATATAATATGATATTTATGCAGGTAAAAATATACCAAAATATCACAAATTCTATAGGGAACAAGAATATATATAGATAGGGCAGCTTACGCTTCGGATATGTCCACAAAATGGCCGCCAACCACACTGACTCAGACTCCCTAATCTGCCACTTGAAATGTAGGAAGGGTATGTCAATTTCAAGTGTTATTTACTAATCTAATTATTATTGGATATGCATAAAAATTGTATGGTGGGTTGCTGGATAATTGTCGATTATTTGACGACTATAAAATTAAAATTCTGACCCAAAAAAATTTTTTTGAAGGGAAATAAAATAAAAAAAAAAATGTAAAACAATATTTTAGCTAAAAAAATTTGATGATATTCAATCAAAAAAAAAGTAAACAAAATTTTCCGACAAATAAACATCTAGAGGAATCATTACTCTGTGATAGTTCCTTAGTACGTAGTAATTTTGAAAGAATTGGGAAAAAACGAAAAAATGGCAATCACCGGAAAATCGAACACATACCTATATATACGCCATATCTGGCTAAAAAAAAGATAGGCATGGGTAGCCAGATCATCTAGAAACACTTTCCAACACTATAAAAATATAAGTTTTGCGACACTACTTGCCAATTCCTTACGGTAACATGACTAAGCAAAAAAATGCAAAACAAATAATAAGGGGCACTCGAGGAAAAATGGCTAACATTCTAATATACGGCATTTCAGAAAAAAAAAAATTCAGCCACGTGCTAGGCAAACCATCAAGGCACATTTTCCGACAAATAAACATCTAAATGAATAATTACTCTGTGATAGTTCCTTAGTACGTAGTAATTTTGAAAGAAATGGGAAAAAACGAAAAAATGGCAATCACAGGAAAATCGAACACATACCTATATATACGCCATATCTGGCTAAAAAAAGAAGATAGGCATGGGTAGCCAGATCATCTAGAAACACTTTCCAACACTATAAAATTATAAGTTTTGCGACACTACTTGCCAATTCCTTACGGTAACATGACTAAGCAAAAAAATGCAAAACAAATAAAAAGGGGCACTCGTGGAAAAATGGCCATTCTAATATACGGCATTTCAGAAAAAAAAAATTTCAGCCACGTGCTAGGCAAACCATCAAGGCATATTTTCCGACAAATAAACATATAAATGAAATATTACTCTGTGATAGTTCCTTAGTACGTAGTAATTTTGAAAGAAATGGGAAAAAACGAAAAAATGGCAATCACAGGAAAATCGAACACATACTTATATATACGCCATATCTGGCTAAAAAAAAAATAGGCATGGGTAGCCAGATCATCTAGAAACACTTTCCAACACTATAAAAATATAAGTTTTGCGACACTACTTGCCAATTCCTTACGGTAACATGACTAAGCAAAAAAATGCAAAACAAATAATAAGGGGCACTCGCGGAAAAATGCCCAACATTCTAATATACGGCATCTCAGATAAAAAAAAAGACATGCACGTGTTAGCACAACCATCAAGGCACACTTTCTAACACATAAACATGAAAAAAAAATCAATAATATACGGCAATTCCTTACTACGTAGTAAATTTTTACAAATATTGAAAAAAAAACAGAAATTGGCAACCGCAGTTAAATACCCAATATACCAATAACTACGTCGTATCTGACAAAAACAAAATCACGCATGGGTAGCCAGATCATCTAGACACACTTTCCAACACTAAAAAAGCAAAAGTTTTACGACACTATTTCGCAATATCTTACGGAAAAATTACTTGGCAAAAAAATGAAAAAAAATGAAAAAGGGACACTCGCGGTAAAATGCCCGACATTCTAATATACGACATCTCAGATAAAAAAAAAGACATGCACGTGTTAGCCCAACCATCAAGGCACACTTTCTAACACATAAACATGAAAAAAAAAATGAATAATATACGGCAATTCCTTACTACGTAGTAATTTTTACAAATATTGAAAAAAAAACAGAAATTGGTAACCGCAGTTAAATACCCAATATACCAATAACTACGTCGTATCTAACAAAAACAAAGTCATGCATGGGTAGCCAGATCATCTAGACACACTTTCCAACACTAAACAAGCAAAAGTTTTACGACACTATTTGGCAATATCTTACGGAAAAATGACTTGGCAAAAAAATGAAAAAAAATGAAAAAGGGGCACTAGCGGTAAAATGGTCCTCGTGGTGATGAACGACATTTTAACTAAAAAAAAAAAACATGCACATGGTAGCCAAACAGTCCACCAAGACTTTCCACAACTGATAACCTATACAAGTTGCACCATTCTACGACAATTTCATAATACGTAATAACTTTGATAATTATGCAAACTACCCTAGAAGGGTAAACTCGGACGCGAACGACCCCGACGCGTCTCAGAAATCGGGGAAGGAGTACAGCTACAGCAATGCACATCTGGACACTACTAGAGCGTGTAGGGGAGACACCTCCTGCAGGTCGATCACCCACAAATTCAGTCACGGGGGTGAGTCACGTGAGAAAAACCTGTTTTTTTTTGACGCTCGGGGTCGCAAACGACCCACCGTACCTATCCAGGGTTAATAATATTTATTGTTTTTCTGTGAAATGACGTAAATAATCATCTGGGTACTTGACCGACTTTAGTTTTGTTTGCTTTCGTACATGAAAAAAATTTGGAATCTTGTGGATTGTGTTTTGCAGATTTTTTGCAGTAAATTATTGCTTGATAGTGCTATCAAGTGTTTTTTGGGTGATCATGAATACCTGTAAAGAATTTTTATTGTTTCAGGTTCGAGTAAAAAACGTGAAAATTTGTATTCATCATGGCTAGGTCAAACACTGAGAAAAGACATGGCGATATCATCAATCCCAGTAAGTTTCTGGCTTGCTGTTTGAGTACGGTAGTAGCGAGGTTCTCGCCGATGATGCTGCAGTTTCCCTGGGCAAAACAGTACTGCGAAGGCGCAATTTGCTAGAACATACGGAGAAGAGTAGTGGCGACTCTTATAAAGAGATGATGTTGGCCAAAGACGAAGTCTTGGTTGGAGTGGTAAAGAAAAAAAAACCCTGCTGTTGTCATGGCAGCGTAAACAACTCTTACCCCCTACCAACCCTTGCATTTGTTTACTCTAGAGATGGTCACGCCTTCGCACACACTGACCTTTCTTGCCTTGAACCCGCAGCCATCGAGCTCGCGTGACTCTGCCTCGCTTCCGTCAACCTCTCACGTGACATCATCCTAAAAGCTTCGTTCAAAAGATGTAGTTTGCAAACGACGAGGATGGAGAGCTTGATTTCGATGAGTTGGATGGAAGCATACAGTCCAATGTAGGTCTACCAAGCGTCTGGGACTGTGATGATGCATCGCATGATGGAGGTGACAATCTTTTTCAACTCGGAGCTTGATTTCGATGAGTTGGATGGAAGCACACAGTCCAATGTAGGTCTACCAAGCGTCTGGAACTGTGATGATGCATCGCATGATGGAGGTGACAATCTTTTTTAACTCGGAGCTTGATTTTGATGAGTTGGATGGAAGCAAACAGTCCAATGTAGGTCTACCAAGCGTCTGGGACTGTGATGACGCATCGCATGATGGAGGTGACAATCTTTTTCAACTAGGAGCTTGATTTCAATGAGTTGGATGGAAGCAAATTGTCCAGTGTAGGTCTACCAAGCGTCTGGAACTGTGATGCATCGCATGATGGAGGTGACAATCTTTTTCAACTCGGAGCTTGATTTCGATGAGTTAGATGGAAGCAAATTGTCCAATGTAGGTCTACCAAGCGGCTGGGACTGTGATGATGCATCGCATGATGGAGGTGACAATCTTTTTCAACTCGTTACCGCTGTTCAATGCAGGGATGGTGGGGTTTGAGTATGGAAGCAGACTCAAGGTTTGTGAGCTAGACACTGTGATGGAAAAAGGAGAGCCAACCCACGAGCCCATTAATCAGCTGAGAAGCAGGACAGGGAAGTAAGTTGGACTTCAGATCCTTCTCCTCCTATGACGCTTCCTTTCACAGGAACACCTGGGATACAGCCAAACTGACATGCCTCTCTTTGGCGATGGATTTCATTCAGCTCCTCTTCACAAGAGTTTTGTTTCTCTACATAGTGCACTAAACACATATCTATGCAGAACATCGATTTGTAAGAACAGTTTGTCAGTATCTGCCCTTATCCCATGGTTGGCAGTGAATGCCAAGGACATTGCACAATACCTCGTGCTCGTTCTTCTGCGGGTCATGCGTAAACCATCATTGCGTGACTATTGGTCTTCAAGTGACTATCTGCATACGCTGATCTTTATAAAGACGACTTAAATGTTGGAGGGTTTTGTATATCGGTACGTTCTTCTACACGAGCAATAACACTAAGATCTCACAAGGCAACACTGATCGTCTATTTATATTGGCCAGGGAACTAGAGAGTTATTAGGTCCTTTAACTAACCAGACAGTACTACATTGGATCCCTCTCTCTGGTTATAGCCCATTTTTCCGTTGCCTACATATACATCAAATAGTTTGACCTATTCTTTCCACATTCTCCTCTGTCATCATACACTTGACAATACTGAGATTACAAAACAATTCTTCATTGCTCAAGAGGTTATATACGTTCCTCTTGGTAAGGGTAGAAGAGATTCTTTGACTCTTTAGTTATGGTAAGCAGCTCTTCTAGGAGAAGGACATTACAAAATCAAACCATTGTTCTCTAGTCTTGGTTAGAGCTATAGCCTCTACCCCTGGCCTTCCACTGTCTTGGTTTAGAGTTCATTGCTTGAGGGTACACTAGGGCACATTATTCTAACTTATTTCTCTTCCTCTTGTTTTGAAGTTTTTATAGTTTATATATGAAAGATCTAATTTAATGTTGCTAGGAGTTTTTATAGTTTATATATGAAAGATCTAATTTAATGTTGCTATTCTTAAAATATTTATTTTGTTTATTACTTCTCTTGTGGTTTATTTCCTTGTTTCCTTTCCTCACTGTACTATTTTTCCCTGTTGGAGCCCTTGCTATAAGTAGCATCTTGCATCTCCAACTAGAATTGTAGCTTAGCTTGTAATATTAGTAATAATAATAATAATAACAATAATAATAATTATAATAATAATAATAATAATAATGATACTAAAATAATAATAAAAATACTAATAACAATAGTAATAAAGTTTGTTTGGTTTTTTAATAGCTCAGACCAAGGTTCAGGAATGTGTGTAGCCTACATGTACTCATATGCAGGACCTGTCCATAGATGAAGTATGTTGCTGTGTAAGGCAAGGCTCAGATTTAAAATACGGCATTAAGATGTCCATTATTGCTGAAGCAGGAAGTGGCTGTGCCATATTCTGAGGCATACAGTGGGGTGTATACACTGTACCCACTTCATTGTCTTCTCTCTCATGAGTCATCTTCTGGAAAAGGGTTACTGTCTCTACAAGAATAATTAGTATAAATCCATCACCCTTTCCTAGGAATTGTACGATAATGGCGTGAATACCCGTGGCTCTTCGCCTCACCAGAGGTGGTCCTAAGGCACTGCAACTCCTTGCAAGGATCAATATTCCCCATGACACCACATACTTTTGGAGATGAGGCAACACTTTTGTGATTACTTAGAACAACTTTTCCCTCGTGAAACTGGTAACGAACATTCACAACGCCAAGGATGAGGATCACGAACATCGACAGAAGGGCACCCATGAAAGACTAAGTTGTATCATCTGAAGGCCACCTCTGACTACAAACTTTCATGGGTGGTGTTGATTATTTTGAAGTTGGTCATCTACTTTTTCCACATGGCTCTCTTTAATGCCTTTCCCTTGTACCGGAAGTACTCCCTGGAGAGGAATAAGAAGAGTTTCAAAGCCTTTACGCTGTATTTTGCAGAGGTCCTCTAAGAATTTCA